>NC_039252.1:12319485-12359485 GCF_003368295.1 Carassius auratus
TTCCTTACATCCCCAAGATTTCGGGCGCACTGATAAGGTTAAACATAAATTAACCTTGTGGACGAGACACCATTCAAACATCGGCCAAGGCCTATACATCCGGAAGACATGGAGGGCCGTAAAGAAACATCTGCAGGAATTGCCTTGATGCAGGAAGTCATACGAGAATCAATGTCCCCCTATTCCTCACCAATTGTTGTCGTGAGAAAAAAAGTGGTGACATTAGATTATGTATAAGATTACCGGAAACTAAACCAACGAACTATAAAAGATGCCTATGCACTAACCAAAATTAGAGGACACTTTTATGGCTTTGGTAGGATCCAAATGGTTCTCAGTACTTGACTTGAGGTCTGGTTTCTACCAATTGAAGTTGGAGGAGAAAGATAAAGCGAAGCTGCATTTGTGTCCTGTGGGGTTCTAGATTTAACCGTATGCCTCAAGGTGTTACTAACGCTCCCAGCACCTTTCAGAGGATCATGGAGAAGTGTATGGCAGATATCAATCTCGTGAAGTTCTTGTCTTTATAGATGACATAATTGTGTTTTCCAAGGATTTGAGGAACATGAAGAAAGGTTGCTGAGGGTCTTAAAGAGGCTCAAGGAATACGGTTTTGAAACTTGCCCCAGAAAAATGCATCTTCGCACAGACCTCGGTCAGGTATCTTGGACATATAGTGTCAGACAAGGGAGTGCAGACAGATCCTGACAAAGTAACAGCAGTCAAAACCTGGCGGTTCCCAGAAATTTAAAAGAGCTTCGGTCCTTCCTAGGATTCGTTGGTTACTATCGTCGCTTCGTTAAAGATTTTTCAAAAAAGATCAAGCCTTTGAACGACTTAACTACGGGGTATCCTCCTTTGCGTCAGGGCAGTAAGCAGAAAGGCAATGGACATTATCGAAATCCAAAGGATTTTCTTCAACACTAGGTGGACAACAGCTTGCCAAAGTGCATTTGATCAAATCATCGAGGAACTTACCACCGCCCCCATATTAGCCTTTGCTGACCCCAAACTACATATATCCTGCACACAGACGCAAGCACCTTAGGGTTAGGTGCCGCCCTATACCAAGAGCAGGATGGACAAGCAAGAGTTATCGCTTATGCAAGTCGGGGACTTTCGTCTAGCGAATCCAGGTACCCTGCCCATAAACTAGAATTTCTAGCGTTAAAGTGGGCAGTCACTGAAAAGTTCCACGACTTTCCTTTACGGTAGTACCTTTACAGTAGTGACAGATAGCAACCCCTTAACCTATGTTCTTTCCACTGCTAAGCTTGATGCAGTTGGGTATAGGTGGTTAGCAGCACTTTCCACTTATAATTTCAAAGCTCCAGTACAGGTGTGGGAAACAGAATGTCGATGCTGACGGGTTGTCTCGGCGACCTTATCCAGAACTCTTTGTAGAGGACACTTCTTGCAATGAGGAAAACCAAATTCTTGACTTTGCTGAACGGCTCACTGCAGAAGCTGAAAAGGAAGAAATCAGCAGTGAGGTAGTAAGAGCCATTTGTGACAGTCGTCTTACTCAATGGTCTGAGTTTTCATGTGACTCACCTGCTGCTTTCATCAGTTCCCTGACAATGCAGACAGCCGCAGTGCCTGATGTTTATTTGCAAGAAGATCAGTGTGGAGGACTACCAACCATCGCTCACCTATCTCCTTCAGAAATCCAAAAGGCACAACTGGCCGATCCCTGTATTAGAGAAGTCATTACCCAATCCAGACTGGTGAGACTCCATCAAGAACTGTCCGTAATGCTCTTCCTAGACTACCTTCCTTCTTAGGAACGAGAACGTCTGGAGTTCCAAGACGGAGTCCTTTATCGAAGGAGAAGTGTGGCTGATAAAGTTATGTATCAATTGGTTTTTACCTGAAGAATACCAGTCTGATGTGTTGAAGCATCTGCACGATGACCTTGGTCACATGGGCATCGATCGTACTTTGGACTTGGTGCGGAATAGATTTCTATTGGCCCAAAATGGCTTCAGACATAGAGCATAAGATAAGAACTTGTGGGAGATGTATACGGAGGAAAGTCCTACCTGAAAAAGCAGCACCACTCATGAACATTGCAACCAACCGCCCTTTGCAATTGGTATGCATGGACTTTCTCACTCTTGAGCCGGACCGTAGTAATACAAAGGATGTGCTAGTAATAACAGATCATTTTACTAAGTACGCCCTTGCTATTCCAACCCCAAATCAGAAAGCCAAGACTGTCGCGAAGTGTCTGTGGGAGCAGTTCATATGTCATTATGGCTATCCCGAACGCCTTCACAGCGATCAAGGCCCCGATTTTGAATCGCAACTTGATCAAAGAATTGTGCGATATCGCTGGGGTGCGTAAAGTAAGAACAACCCCATACCATCCGAGGGGAAATCCTGTTGAAAGGTTCAATAGAACCTTGTTAAATATGCTTGGAACCCTGGAGACCAAGAAGAAAAGCTGCTGGAAGGAGTACGTTAAAGCCACTTGTACACGCATACAACTGCACCAGAAATGAAACCACTGGATTTAGCCCCTACGAGTTAATGTTCGGACGACAACCCAGGCTCCCAGTAGATCTTAGCGTTTGGATTACCTCTCAGAGATAAGGCAAATACGACACACTCCCAGTATGTAAAGAACCTAAAAGTCAAGTCTTGAGGAGAGTTTCCGGATTGCAAGTTGAAAACTCCAAAAGGATGGCTGAGAAAAATAAGACTCGGTTCGACAAACGTGTGACGGCATCTGAGTTGGACAAAGGCGACAGAGTTCTTGTGAGGAGTGTTAGACTGAGAGGAAAGAATAAACTTGCAGACAAATGGGAGGAAACCATCTATGTAGTGGAAGACCGTTATGGCGATTTACCTGTTTACAAAATATGTCCTGAGTTTCAAACTGGACCAACTCGAACACTACACCGTGACTTGTTGCTTCCCTGCGGAACACTTTCCTCTGACGTGAGTGAACTTGAAACGCCAAGCCCAGTTCCCAGATGCAAAACACGCAGTAAAGCGAATGGTGAAAGTCCTGAAGAAGATATTTTTGATTCGGAAGAGGAAGTTTATCATTCAGTGCCCCAACTGGAGTTTGTAGGCGAATCTTTCACAGTTCATACTTCCAAAGAAATTCAACCTGGAAAGGAGGACATTGCCCAATCCTTGGGAACAGGGTTACTGAAAGAAACGCCAGAATTAGAGGAGGAGAACTTACCTGTAAACCCTGAGGAGAACTTACCTGTAAACCCTGAGGAGAACTTACCTGTAAACCCTGAGGAGAACTTACCTGTAAACCCTGAGGAGAACTTACCTGTAAATTTTGAAGTTCAATCTGAAAGAGAAGAAATTGCTGATTCAACTCATGTAACTGGCTTGGAAGCACAAAGCCCAAGTTTCAATAGGGAATATTCTGTGCCAAGGTTCAGTTCGGTTGAAGAGGAATTAAATGATGCTGAAAATATGGAAACCGACATGGAAGCCATCGAATCAGTACATTCAAGAAATGAGTTAAGGAGGTCTGTTCGGACAAAGAGAAACCCAAATCTTGACTTACCCCAAATTGGGAAACCCTTTGATAACCATAGTTCAGTCCCTTCTTCAAGGCCTAAATGAAGCCTTTTCAGAGTCCTTGCAAGAGTGTCCCCGTACGAGCTGTTCTGCAGCACAGGATTATACTGGCAATATGCAAAGGGACTTGCATGGTTCTATGGGGGGAGGGTGTAACCCAGGCTCAAAAACCTTTGTAGTCTAAATTAGATTTAAACACAGTCATCTGAATAGCTAGATACTGTTAGAGGAAGAAATATGGAACAAATACTAAATGTATATATATGTATATATAAATATTTCCATTTGAAATGGGTTACTTGTTAGGTAAACTAAATAGTTGAAATGTAACTTTAATTTTGATTGAGCTCTAGATCTGTGCAGGTGAGCAGCCAATCGAGCGTAATTAGGTCAAGTTGACTCCGCCCACCGAGAGATGCGGCATTAGAGAGAGAGAAAAAAACTTGAGAAACAACGTGAATTAGAAGCTGCGTAAGATCTTGATTTATTCATTTTGAGAGAGAACGCATGTGAAAACCAAACATTGTAAGTTATTTTGCAGACATTTTGTTGATAAATAAGTTTTATTTCAAACTACTCACTTACTTACATTTTGTTGATTATGTGACCGTCGTCACGCTGAATTCCAGTGGAGTAGGCCATCATTGCGTCATCCGAGAGAAACCTGGAAAAAAACAGAGAAATATCATTAATACACGAGGGAATCGGTGAGTTAGTAAAAATAAATAATTAATGTTTAGTATATATGTTAAAAAATAGCGATTCAAGGGTGTATTGGTGTAACTGGAAGGAAAGAGGGTGTTCAGTGAATGTACACGCTGTTATAAAAATATGTACAGACATGTAAAGATTGTGTAGATTTAGTGAAATGTATGTAAAGTGAGGATTGATTAAGAATGTTGTTTTGTGTTTGTGCACAGGCCAGTTTTGTTATTTTAGAAATCTAGAATCTGGATTTTTTCAATTCATGAAGATGGCGAGCCAACCGTAAATCGATCAGAAACAACTATCCTTTGTCTTTTTGGACATCTGTATCACTTCACTTTCGGCAGGACATCGCGTCGGATTTTTTTCTTTTGAGGTTTGAAACATCTGACATTTTCATTTTTCCTTTTGAGCATTGGATCACTGATTTAAAGGAACTGAGGAGACAATATCATTCTTTATTGTTCAGACTGACATTTGTTTGAACTGTGCATTCAAGAATTACTGATACTGCATTGATACGCATTCATTTAGACTTTGTTTCGTATAAACAAGTGTTTACAGTGGACATTTGTACGTGTGACTAAACACAAGTCCTGACATTCGTGTTTATTTTATATCTACTGATCTTGAGTATACATTTGAGTTGTGTACATAAAAAAGGAGATCAGAAATTGAATGTTTATTACAATTTAATTTGCATTGGAGGTAAGAATTTTCTATGTCAAGGGTTAAATTTCAAATTTCAAAAATTTACCATGAACAGGTTTTTTTTTTTTTTGGCATATGGGGCAACACAGATTGAATGTTCCTCACAGTAAGTCACCAAAGCAAAAATGAGTAACAAAATTAATTATGCATTTACTCCTAATTTATGCATTTACTCTTTTAATGTTTTTACATTGCATTAAATTGCTCAAACTGGCAGTAAAGATATTATATATAAATATATATACCATATATGATGTTACAAAAGATTTATATTTTAATTGAATGCTGAATTTAATTTTTAGACTTTCTTCTAATCATAGAAGTCTTAAAAAAATCATGCATCATGGTTTCAGCAATAAAAGAAAAAAAAAGAAAGTAAAATCCACATTGATAATAATAAGAAATGTTCATTGAGCACCAAATCTGCAAATTAGAATGATTTCTGAAAGGTAATGTGGAAATATTACAAATGATAGTAGTATAAAATATATTTAAAAAAAACAATTGGCTCTCAGTATTCTACTCCTCAATATACATTTGTTTTATATTACAAATTTTAATTTTGTTGAATCTAGCAAATTTGTATTATATTGCATACAATATAATAAGGTACAACATTTTTTATTTTACTGGATCTGTACTCTTTTAAAAGGTACTGATATGTATGCTTTAGGAACTAGATATGTACCTTAAATTACTAATATCTATCTTGTAAGGTAATAATATGTACCATTTAGAGTTAAATATGCTAATGTTTTAGCTTTTGTACCACAGTCACACAGTTTAATTTAATCACATGATCTGTCAAGATTTCTCCCCCCTACACACACACAGCACAATAACAGACTAGTGGTACTGGTAGTGCTGGAGTGGCAGACACAATGCTGTTTTGTTTTGAGTTTCAGCGTAGCACAAGACAAACAGTTTGAGCTGTTCTACGAACCGTAATCTTCTGCTGTCAGCACACGGGCCATGCGGGATGTCTAACTCTGTGTGTGTTTCTTTCTCTCTGCATGTGTGTATGCAGTGTTCTGTGGTAATTTCTGTTCCTGTTTGTTCCTGAACTCTTGTCCAAATTTTGTGTACGTGTTAATATTTTTATGTTGTGTGTCAGTTGTTCAAGTGCACTGTGAAAGAGTTGACTTGAGCTTAGCTTAACTTCTGCTGCTCTCTTTTAGGAGCGTTTCATTACCACAGACTCTCACAACTTTCACGTGCTGATTTGCATTTTACTGATCATGAGTTTCCGTTTCCCAAACAGTTTTTTGATCATTAAAATTGATTACGATACCCACACAAATAAAAAAAACCTAAAAAAATCAATTTAAATATATTCGTGTATTTATATGCATTATACCACTACATTTTCTAAATATGTAAATTATGCTATTTATTTGCGTGTATTCAAATATTAACCTCAGTCGAAAGTTAAAAATAGAGAACAAGAAAGCCATGTATATCAGTAATCTGAATTTTATGTGAAAGTTTATAAACTGTAGATGATTCAAGCTGGGTGAGATTTGACGGTAAGAATTGATAATTTTAAGACGTAGGTGTAGACCAAACACACTCGCGTACACATTTCTAACCAACATCTGGCAGAGAGAGAGTGTCATTGTCTTTGAACCAATCAGAGATGATAGAATACCAGGGCTTGCAAAATTTCAACATTCCTGGTAACCCTTCGGGCAGGCATTCTTCGGTTTTTGGTAGCTCAAAATGAATTTAACTAGCACGAATAAAAAAGACATCAGAACTTTACTATGGACAAATCAGCATGATCAGCAAAAACTAGTAGCATGTAGGGATGTAACGATTCACTAAACTTGCAATGCTATAAAATTCACAATACAGATTACACAACATTTTCTTACAATTCATTTTTATTTTTTTTTTATTTTTTTATTTTTTTACAAAATTAGATTTAAGACAAATTATAAATGAAAGGTGTCCTTTATTTCTCAGACAAAATGCTGCATATTTCTTTGTGAAATTGAAATGTTTAATAATAAAACTAACTTAAAGAAATTATACAGCTAAAATAAATATCTTCATATAAACAAAGGCCTGTGCTCCATTTAAAATCAGAGGCAACTAATAAATTTGAATTACTTTCCGAAAAATATGCTAAACACATGTTATTTGGATTGTGATTATTAAAATTTGAAGCAAAAACCGAATGGTCTGATTTTACCTTTTGTGGGGAGGAGCCAATCACAGTTCACTTTGTGATGGCTGACCGATGCACGTATATGCATGCACTCACACTTCAGACCTAAACTAATCAATAAAAAAAAAAAAAACATTCTTTTAATGACTTTAAATGTGTCCATATACATTTATTTTTTTGAACAAATATTTATTTGATATAATACCTAATAAATAGCATGGCAAGTTGATTATGGTTTTTCAGATAATATTCTGCTGAAAGTAGATTTGAGTCGATACATCGATGTGGTGGGAATGTCAGAATTGATTTCTGTGCTGCACATCTCTCTTTCTCTTTCACTTCCACTCTCTTTTTTCCCTTTCATGCTTTTTATCCTAATGAATTGGTGTGTCATTATGAATAGAGAGGTCAAAGGTAGCAGTGCTTTTAACACAAAATTTATATAAAATTAAAATATGTAGATGCATTGATACAGTTTTGAAACAATATTTAAAAAGATGTGTATAACTATTAATGTATGTATGTCTATATCTAATGTACAGTGTGTCTATTCTGGATATATTTAGTGTTTATATATGTGTGTTTTATACTAAATATACTGCATTTATAATATATAATAATAAAAATCTATAATAATAAATGTGTATATAATCGTAAGTTATTTTTGCTTTGGGGTCAATTTATTGAATTTAGTTACATTTTGCTGGTATTGATCATTTAATAAATTTAACGGTGATACTTTGAAGTATACTTTGTAGCAGTCAGGGGAGTGTGCCCGTCCCAAGACAGACCCATTGAAATGAAGTGCACCATGGGCTGCTTGCCCAGCTCTCAGTGAAGGCTGAAGTCAAGGAAGTAGATGGGGCACAAAACAAAGAGATGGGGTTGTTCAGGATGTGGTAAGAGTATATCAAAAAAGGTTTGATTGGCAGGATGGGGTTAGGGGGATTTCTGCAGGGGACAAGCCCTGTCTGCAATCACCACCCCCTTTTTCAATTCATCAGGCACCATGTGTCCTCCCTTCCCCTGAGACAGACCTTAACCAGGCAGTGGTATAATGAGACAAAAGTGTCCTCCAGTCTTTGTTTTTGATTGGCACAAAGGCAGTTTTCTCCAGACATTCGCCGCACACACACACAGCACTGGCAGCTAAGCCTTCTGAAACCGGAGACAGAAAAGCCTGGAATTAATATTATTATACTCCCAACTTCAAAGAGAATCTTGTCTCTTAGATTTCATCTTTGAGTCTGTGTTTATTTGCAGGTCAGAAATGAGAGTCTGCTGCATACAGACAGCTGCGCTGACAACATTGAAACAGCATGGTGGACAGTCTTAATCTTGTCTTAATCAATGAAATTGAATTTTTTTTTTTATATAATTTATTTTACAGTTTAAAAAAAATAAAAGAATAGCACTACAGTATATACCAATGTTTTCAGAAGAATCCAGAAATGTATAGTAAGCTGAAGCTGAACACAATAAACTGAACTTCCCTTTGTTCAGCGCAAGTAAAAATGTGTAACTAGCTAAGTACCACATAACAATATCATTAAAGATTGCGGAAACTCCTTAAAATATTACTTTCAGGACTCTTTATTTTTATTTTTTTCACAAACTTATATTTTTAGGAGCATAGGCTTTCACAACGGTTTAACAAGTTTTATATTTGTGAATCTTTTATGTTGAGTTGAGTAACATTAACTAAAATGTTGTTTTCATGATCATTGAAACATTTAAAGAAAACTTTACTCTAAATTAAAAAATAATGTGCAGTTTTGTTAAGAATAAAATGGACTGAAATGAAAAGAATATGAATACATCATGAAGTAATAAAGAACATTAGTCAAATGATAAAAAATAAGACTATAAAAATGGTGTGGGATTGAACCGTGGTGGTGGTGGATTAGTCTCCTCTATTCTTCATCCCTGTGTTCAGGAACTCCCCAAGGCTCTGTACTCGGTCCAACTAAACTGATTCCTCTTCACTCTGAGGAATTTAACTTGACCTTTTAATTACACACATCACGCCCAAGACTCCTGTGCGGTTGAACAGGCTGATGTGCACTGCTCTCCTTTAGTCTCTTTTCTCGTAATCGAACTGATAGTCATGTAATTTGAGCTTGTACTTTGCATCTGTACTGCTGTGAGCGGCAGGGAACGCCTGCTGTCTCTGAGGACTCATTATAGAAGGATAATGAGTTTGAAATAGCTCTTTTATAGAAATTGTTTTGCCCCACAATTTTGTGTTTATAAGATTGTGGGTAATATCCCACATACGCTCGCTGTTATCTCTGCTATGTAGTCTTTTTTTAAAGAGTATTTATGGAATTAGTTAATTTCACATAAAGAGAGGGAGGATTTAATAATGAGCACACGAAATATTCCGGTCACATGAATTTGTGTTTGACAGCATTTGCATGTTAATGATTTTAGCTGTAAGCAGAGGCACACATTACCACTGAATTATTTGAATATTTTTTTCATTAGATTGCATAAGCTGTGAATCTGTTTACATTGTACTTCTTTAAAAAAAAATGCATTGCCTCATATGAAATGAATGAAGCTCTGTTGCCTTTTGTAAAAGCTCTGTGTATTTCAACTCACAAAGCTCTTACTGTATCAGAGGAACTGCAGCACTTCAGACAGGATAGATTTAGGCGGGAGAAACCGAGATAAAATGATGAGAATTAAACTTTGAGATGAGATTAAGAGCGTCTCGTAACTTCTAACGGCTTGTCTGTGTCTTAAGCCCCCAGCAGCCCTCAGAAGTTTCTTTAATGTCTGCTTTTTTTCTGACAGCATTTGCATTTTTTGCGAGAAGTAGCGGTTTCTTTTTAAGGTTGTTTACTCTGTTTTCTTTGCACCACAGCCAGACTGTAAAAACTCATCTCAACCACAAATTTTAGCTTTTTTCTACCAGGTTTCTAGAAGTGAAAATGCAGAAACACGTAAGGGTGAAGGATATGGCTAAGATTACAATCAGGAAGAGCTCCTCAGAAGACCACCACTGTGTGAACCTACATTCAGCTCTCACGGTTTCATTGAAGCTGAAAATGCCCCGTTATTGATATGAGTGCGAAGAAGTGGCAAAATGCTCTGTTTTTAAAGGCAGAACTGAATAAATGTCCATCTTTTGATGCAGCAAATAAAACTACTAAATAAATACTTTGATATGTCCTAGGTTTTTTTCTGACTTCTTTATTGTCTGCCAAGCAAAAATGGTAAATCTGCCAGGTGAAAATTGGAAAAAGATTGCTTAGAAAAGTAATAACACCTCTCACCTCACCTCTCTCATGAACACAATTTTAGCTATCACTCATTTCTGTAGCACAAACTTTTAGTTAAGTGTTGATGTTCCTGTTTTTTTCTTCCTTTCTTTTGTCATCTTAATGGCCAAACCGTTCATTAAAAAGTTGAACAATACAGTTGAATCCCATCAGTTTTTAATGTATGTGTTCAAAGCAGCAGAGTTGGAGTAGATTAGTGTGTACGTGTGTGTGTGTGTGTGTGTGTGTGTGTGTGTGTGTGTGTGTGTGTGTGTGTGTGGGAGAAAAGCAAGTGGGGGTTGTGGCAGCATTGATTTAGTCATAAAACAGACTTGTGATTGCCCCCCCCCATTCTAGTCTCTCCTTCCTGTATCTCCCCCATCCCTCATTATAGACACTAGAAGACCACTTCAAGGTTCAGCTGTTTAGAGTAAGAACAGACAAGCATACTTGGCTAATGGACAGGCTTATTTGTCAGTTCCTCTGCAAAATGATTGTTGACTGTTTTAATAATTCATAGTGATTTGTGTATGGGAGTTGCCGGTAATGTGCGTGCAAGTGTTGTGTGTGTGTGTGTGTGTGTGTGTGTGTGTGTGGCAGATTGGCCTGCAGCAGGAGGTCTTGATAGATATCTCATCTGTTCTCAAGCTCTGAGGGGTCTTGGCGCTATTACCGTACTCACTCTCGCACTCGGACCGGCCCTGCTGTGGAGCAGGCTGCCAGGTGTTTTATTGATGAGTCATGTCACTGCCCGGGTGGCTTCACTTCTGCAGAGAGCTTTCAGATAAATGCGGGACTAAAAGGTCTCCTCAAGAACTCCCTCAGCTAAAACATACAGCTTTTGCAAATGAAATTGCCCCGTTATAGGTAAACGAGCAACTGACAGTGACATAATTTCACAATTTTTGTGGTGTCTGTTGAGAAAACGAAGGCAATAATTAAACATGATAATGATATCATAAAATGTCAATAGTTTTCTTTGTTTTGTATTGTTTTGAAGTTGGAAAGCTCTCCTGTGTATCGATTACATGTCTGTGTGCCGTTCTCTGACTGACAGATGACCGAAGTAGTGACGGTATTTATGGAGGAGGGTGTGTGCCACTGAATGTAGGTCAACAAAAAAGTGAAAGACAATAGTGAGCAGCGCTGAGTCCTACAGGTGTCAGGAAGCCTAGGAGAATGTCATGCCAGCCGTTAGACGTGACAGGTGCTTCCACATGACTCTGAACCTCACACACATTCTAGAACGTCATCTGCACCGTGCTCGAGGTGTTTGCACGGTTGTGTGTTTCAGATTGAGATTGAGTTTGAGCTTTAGTTCTAGTAGTCATCATCACACTCCGATTAGCCCTCATCTGCATGTAGGGATCTTGATTTAAGTACTATTTAGAGGTTTTGTGTCTCTCTCTCTCTCTCTCTCTCTCTCTCTCTCTCTATATATATATGTATATGTATGTGTGTGTGTGTGTATATATGTATGTATAATTTTTTATTTTTTTATTTTACGGTATTATTATTTCAGCAAGGACACATTAAATTACACCAGAGTGATGTGAAGACTAGATGTCACAATAGATTTTTATTATATATTTATATTTTATTTTATATTCATCAAAGAATACTGAAAGTAATCCCATTTCAACAAAAAAAATTAGGCAGTGCAACTGTTTTCAACATTGATAATTAGAATGGTTTCTTGAGCTGCAGATTAGCATATTAGAATGATTTCTGAAGGATCATGTGACACTGAAGACTGGAGTAATGATGCTGAAAATTTTGCTTTAGCATCACAGGAATACATTTAATTAAAAAAATAGCAAACAGTTATATTAAGTTGTAATATTTCTGATATTTTCTCTCTTAGCTGCAGTGCACTGACGGATGCAAATGCCTTTTGAAAGTGATTCAGTCTCTTGAGTTTCCAGAGAGCATGATGGGTGCTTGACTGGGCTGGTGGGAGGTCTCTCTGTCTCTCTCTCTCTTTAGCGGTTGCTTTCTCTTTGTCGTAATGGTGAGACTGTTAATCAAATCAATGCCTGGTCTCTGCATGGCCATCATGTGACATGTGCAAGTAATAGTTCAGTACTGAAACTACCTTTATGGCCCTGTACTTAACACTCCCTGATGAGGACCTTTAGACCCGATTGCACTTTACACAATCACACTTCATTAACAATAACAGCATGTGCCTAATGTTTTTTATGAGCTAACCACAATTGTGTTTTGATGTTGCTTTGTAGTTCTAGAAGTTGAAGAAAACATATTTTAGGGATATTTCGCTTGTATTTCAGTGGGATTAGAAAATAATAAGTCTTTGAGAACCATGGTTCATTTTGCAAACTGCCAATAATGTGTGAGTATTGACTGACTTTCCTCAAAGAGGTCAACTCCCGCTGGGCTGTATTGGCCTTTTAATATGACGTTGGCGTATGATTGAACTTGGTAGCTTTAGAAGTGACCCCTCATATAAAACTTCTCATATTCAAGACTTTGCTTCATGATTCCTTTCGGGACATTCTGCATAAGAAGCAGCCAAAATGCAGAAAATGGAAACATGCGGCCCTCACTGGACCACTATACAGCAGACACGTGGCACCATCCTGATCTGAAACACACTCACGTGTGCGTGTGTGTTTCATTGTGTATGGGGAGTAGTTATTAGAGGTTTCGACTGAAAATCCAGATTGCTTGAACATAATTGAAGGCTGAAAATAAAGGCTCTCCTGAGTCATTTCACAGTTTTTCCCCTCCTCTCCAAGTTGAGCTCGGATGAACCCCAACCCCTGCACTCTACCATTATCTGCAATTACCATAAAATCATCCGTGTTCGAATACAGTTATCCTCCATCTCCCAATAATATATGATGTTTTATGGGGTTTCATTCAGAAAGGCAGGAGTCATCCAGTCCGCAGAGCACACACAGGAAGCACTGAGGGTTTGGAGAGTTCACTGAGATGTTGGTAGGAAGTCTGGCTCTCTGGTCTGGCCACCAAGACACCAGCGTTGTGAAACAGCAGGAATAGTAGTAAAGTAGAGCAGCATGCCTAATACAGAAATAGACTGCATATTTTATAGCATTTCATAATACAGCTGCTGTTACTGCTGCTTTTATAATTCTTACTTTTTAAAAGCATGTTTATGTGAACCCAGAGTCACCATTTCTGTTAGTCTTCCTTTGACACACTCCCTTGATAAGTTCTTTCAGCCATTTCCAACATATATTTAGCCTTTTGTAGCTGTTTTGCACATTACTTGCACTTGCATATCCCAGATTAAGCTCCTGCCATATCCTGCTGAGCTGTGGTGTTGCGTGAGGTAGCGATGTGTCCTATGAAGTCCTGGCTATGTTGAAGCACACCCCCGCTCCTGTCGATAAGAGGTGAGGCACATGAGAAAAATCCTCATCCGCCCCAGCAGCGCAGAGGGAATTAGCATATGTTAGTTGCCTGTGGGCCGAGATTATTGTTCTGTCTCAAATTCAATTTCTTCTACCTCAGGAAAAGCTTCTGTACTAGGATTAACTCTCTGTGCATCCGTCACTCAGTGTCCTCAAAGGTACGCTGTCTTCTCCTTGGCTTTGTGGCCAGCGTGTGACATGTTCTCAGGATGTACCGCATGGATTGGGTTTAAATGGTTTACGGACTGCTGTGTGTGTGTCAGAGGTGTTGAAATGATGGCGGTGAACTCAACAGTCAGAACACAGGCATCTCGAGGATTCACCCGTGTAATGGTGTCACTCTCCGAGTGGGGTAGATGTTGAAATATTTTAAATGTAGTTCCCATGTGACCCACAATCTCTAATTTCCTGTGGAAGTTTATGAAGCAAGCAGGTGTGAGTGTGTTTGATGTGTATGCTGGTAATGGATATGTCGGATGTTAGAGATTAGAGATATATGTGTAAATGTTTTACATATGTGAGTTTCAGAGAATCTTACGGAGTCTGATTCACAAACAAATGACTCTGAGTCAGTTCATTTAGACAGAATAAACATCCGACTCACGTTCTAAACTGCAATTTAGAGAATCTTAAATTTAATATTACTACTGTTTAATGGTTAGATAGAAAAACATTTTCAACAGTAAAGTAAATGATTAATCAATAAAAAAACTTTGTTCACTGCATTGGTATTGTGTTGCAAACTCTATATTTTCCATGTAAACCAGTCAGCTACAAAATGGATTTTATATATATTTGTACATATTTATGTGCAAACTATCATTCAAAGGTTCCAAAATGAATTTTGCTAAAATATTTTTGATTATTGATTGAACTTATTTATTTGATGATAAAATACAGTAAATACAATAGTTTTTTTTTTTATTATTATCTTTATTATTAGTATACTTTATTTTTAATTCTTTATTAATACAAAGCAAGCCCAGAGTCAGCCAAGCTGCACTGTTTTAGTTGAGCTTGCCTTTTTCCAGACTGACATCTAATATATATATGAATCCCTCAGCAGTTTCAGTATTACTGCATTAAACGGTGATAAAATGAGCAGTGACTCACCGTATTGAAAACTTGAAGGCTTAGAGGTATTAACTGAAATGAAGTTTATGGAGAGAAATGTTCTCTGGTGGGTTCATCAGAGACTTAAAATGAAATAAAAGGATCCCTTCAGCTAAGTTAGGCTTAAAAGAGCTTTATTGTCTGTATCTGAGGTGAATACCACTGAGATCTAAGGAAGTTTTTCGCACCGGTTAATCACTGACAGTTTGGAGCTGTGATTATGACCAGTGCTTTATAACTCCATATTTGACCCCGGTTCTCATCTTCCAGTTTTTCCCTTCTCCCGCTGGTTCTGCATCGCTGCTAACATGCTAATTGGTTTGTCACAGTAATGTTTTGACAGGAAGCTACGCTGATGTAGCAAGCTAATTAATGGCTCTCTAAATACAGCCAGATTTAGACAAGAAATGCAAATGTATCACCGGTGAAAGAAAGTGTTTGCTCAGAGCATGACGGTTGGGCCAGATTTTCGGCAACACTCCTGGGAGCTGCAGGTGCCCAATTGCTGCTTTACAAAACGGCACTTTGAATCCTGAAAGTTGGTGTGTGTTTGTTGTGCCTCTGGGCTAGTTATCTGCCGCTTGCAGCACGGTTCCTCTTGACCTCCCTCGGGCTAAGTGGCCTGTGCAATTGAGTGCCACCTGAAATGTTGTTCTGAAAGGTGGGTTATCTGCCTGCTTTAATCCCTCCGGAGAACCGCATATGGGGAGGAAGGGGACAAGCCTCTCAGGGCTAGAGTCCCTGTCTGCCAGACACCATGCATTATGGGAGAAGTCATTTAGGAACACAACTTTGAAAGTCTTAATGACTTGTGGTACCTAGAGATGTCGTAACTCATATTTGTTTGCATGTCTGCTTTATGTGAATAAACACAAAGATGTAATCATGCTAAAAGTTAACATAAAAAAAGGGAAATTTATAAGGTGCATAAGTTGGGAAAGCAGCTGATATTGCATGTACGTGTTTGAAGTATGAAAGAACACCTCTGTAGACAATCAGTCATCATCTTCTTGCAGTGTTCATCTGCAACAGGAGCAGATCATCTCTGTACTGTTGACCGATGCCCAGTGAGCATTTGTTTTCTGGTCTGGCTCCGACATGCCCTTCAGACTGCGTGCATCAGGTTGCACTGTATCCTCATGCTGTTTGTTTGAAGGGAGACGCATGCGGCACATTAACTTCCAGACAAGCTCAAGGACAAGAAAATAGAGAATAATAGAGAATGCTGAGAGTTCACTTTTCTCTCTGTATGTGTACACTTGCACTGACTGCTGATTTCCTGTCTGTTTAATGTACTAACCCTGTGCTTTTGCCTTTGTTCGTCTCGTTCTCTTGCAGGCGGAATCTCACCAAGCTCTCGCTGATCTTCAGTCACATGTTGGCCGAGATCAAAGCCATCTTTCTAGGTGGACAGTTCCAAGGAGACACATTCCGCATTACCAAGGCAGACGCTGCTGATTTTTGGAGAAGGTCTTTCGGTGAAAAGTAAGTTTTCTTCTCATTTCAAGATGCATGTGCCAAATCAGATCTGATCTTTCCAGTTTTCATTACAGCTCAGGTCAATTAAAGCTCTTTGTCATGGAGAGATGTTTTTTTTTCTCTTCTCCATTTAGCAGTGAGTAAGTGGGGTGAACTGTCTGGTCATGTGCTGGAGTGCTGCTCTTGAGTCAGGCCTATAATTTAGCAAACATCTGCACACTAAACCAGACATGCTGATAGCTTTCCTAACTGCTCTAGTCAGCATTTGAGAGATGAAGGTCACTTTTTTTCAGGCTAATTAAGAGCATTAAGTTATTTATTTATTAATATATATTTTTTTGCCTCTTAATGCTGGAATATTAGGTTTCTCAGACAGCTTGGGCTTGTTTGCTGGGAAGAGTTTCAGTCTGCTGTACTGTTAGTCTATAAATATATATACAGAAAGAGATAATGCTGTGACACTTCATGCTTGTCGATTAGTAAGTTTGGCTAGTTCTGGGATCCGGGTACCCAAGGGTATGCTAGGTGGTCCATGAAAGAGAAAATTGTAATAAATAAAAACATAAATTAAATGAAAAGTAAATGACAGAATATTGTTAATATTCAAATTTATTCATCAATTCATTTTCAGAAAAAAAACCTGACCACAACGTGCCCACAAGACACGACTTTCTTTGAAAAAAAGTGCATACGGTTTAAAATAATGTTTATAAACCATATAACCATATATTAAACTGCATACTAATAAGTAACTATTTAATAGTGAATAGTGTTCCCTAATCTAAAGTGTTATTGAAAATATATAGCTGGCATCAAAATGTTAAGAACATTTTATTAATTTATCTAAATATAATTTATTATAAATTTAATGATATAATACAACATAATATAATATGTAAGGAATATTTGACGACCATTGGTAGAGACATTGAATTATTAGAAAATAATGCACACCCACACATTAGAAAGTGATGCTAAAAGTGGAGTGGCCGTTACACCTCAGGTATACATCATTGTGTAATAATAGTCCATTAATCCGCTCAAATATGGTTACCACCCATCAAGAGATTTTTCAGATATTATATTTCAAGATATTTATTAGGTTTTTGTCGTTAAAAGGCACTGGTGTGTAGGACTAATTTCTTATGCATTTCATCCCACACCTCTGTTGCTAATTCCATAACGTCATTTTATAGCTAGTAATAGAGGCTGAGCTGTTGATGGCAAACTAATGCAGTTATTAAGAGAGAGAGAGATTTAATGTGTAAATTACCTGAGTAATTCAATTACCGGAGTAATTTTGTGGCCAAAACATGGAAATAATTTAAAATGTTTATTGTTTAGAATATTTATTTGCTTGGTCGGTGTCATTGTGAGTTTTTGTTCATTTGCTTTTATAAGACCTTTCAAATAACGGAAATCATTTGGTGAAGTGATTTGAACATGTAATACAGTCAAGACCTGTCTGGAACAGCTACTTCAGCTGTGCCTTTCCCCGAAAATAATTGCATGCCTTAGAACACTGCTCATGATATTTTTTGTGCAGTTTCTGTGCATCTTTAGTTCTATTTCATTTCTGTTTTCCCCCATAGTCTATTATGTCTAATATATAGTTTTGCAAATCTGTAGTATGCTGCCTGCTGTGAACGTAATTGCTGTAAGAGACTTTAATTTTGATTACATGAGTATGTTTGGGGAGTTATTCTTGGGTTGTAAAGTTATTTTAATTGCTTCTCCTGAAGCAAGAAAAAACAAAGTAATACTGTGGAATTAAGCTTATTTCCATTCCAAGCACAACGCTCAGACGTCTGATAGCAAATCTCTTCAGATCTTTAAAAAGGTGTCGTCCGTTTGCAGATGGAAATGTTTAATTCATTTGCAGTCTCTGTGGACGCTAAATATTTTATCTTCCGTTTAATCCAGCAAATCGGAGGGTTAAAGGAAGTGTGAACCTGTGCATAGATACACAGGCCCTGCTAGGGACAGAAAGGCCTCGTAATGGGGCAGGTGTGATCAGCTATCCCAGAGAGGAAGAGCAAGAGAAGGGGAGAGAGAAAGAGAGATTGAGAGACGGGAAAAGACCAGCGCAGTCTCTAGTGTGTATCTAGTTACCGCTCTGATATATTATAGATTATTATAAAGGTCTACTTCCCGCTCTGTACAGAGGAAGTGTGCATGAGTCATTGATACGAGAAGCAGAGCTGCCTTTCCTTTGGCTCTTCTATCTCTGGTTCTCTTGTTCTGTGTGGAAATGGAAAGCTCAGCATCCTTATGCCATCAATCCTGTGAGCACTAGAGCTCAAATCTGTAGCCTGCAGAGTTAGCTGCTCAGCCTACCTATATATGCATGTCTGTGCACGTTTTGTGTACTGAGACAAGATGAACTCATTCAACATGTACAGTCTGGTCGGATTGTCTGGATTTGAGAGTTTTGAAAAGTTGTAAGGAATAAGATATATTTCTGATTTCTAGGTGACTGATAAAATAAGTAAATGTGTGACATTGATCATTGGAACTTGGCCAGATGTCCTTGTTTCCACGCAAACTTTTAAAGTTCAATTATCTTGAATTAATCACTTGATGAAATATAGTCTTGAAAATAAAATGTGTAATGTGTAAGTAGTTTCTCTTAATGTTCAGTGATAAAAAGACTGTTTAAGAAAATGTTAAATGATCCAGTAGGTATGATTTGTTAGACATTTTTAATTTGCATTTATTTATTTTTTATTAAGAAGCAGAAAAGTACAGTCGTTTTGGCTGCTGAAAATTCTGCTTTGCCATTATAGGAAGAAATTTTAATATTAATATAATAAAATGGAAAATCATGATTTTAACTGCTATAAAATTTTGACAATATTAGTGTTTTTATTGTATTTTTGATCTAGTAAATGCAGCCTTGGTGAGAATAAGATGCGCAGAATACCTCTCTTAGAGTATAAGAGAATAAGAATCAAAAGTGTTGAAAAATCTTAGTGAACCCAAAAATTGAACCGTAATTTAGATTTATTTCTAAGAAATTATAATATCATGACAACTTTTTCTTTTCAAGAACTCTATTATTTTAATTAGGCTTCTTTTTCTTCATTATGATATCAGGATAGTTGCATCACCCTGTATTTTTGGCTTTGAAATAACAGAAAAATATGCTCATTATAGAATTCTTTGTGCATTCATTGAATGTGTGAATTGCATATTTAATGTAGTTTTGAATAAAATATTAGAGAAGACAAAAAAAAAAACCTTTGTGTCATGTCTTTTGAGGAAAGAAAAAGCAAAAAATAAGATGCATTTTTACTAGTAAACTCTGTGACTTTTTGACACCACTGTGTATATATTTCTAAACCTTTTTGGAAAAATTCTATAAACGTTCATGAAAAAAAGACTGTTGTCACAGCAGTAATTCATCTAGCAGGTCATATTTGCTCTGAGACTCGAAAGATAATATCAGACCTTATAAGACGCTCTCTCGCTTTCTCTCTCTCTCTCTCTCGCTCTCGCTCTCTCTCTCTCTCTCTATGGGTCTTCTGATAATGGAATATAATGCTTTTACTCAGAGGAACCAGAGAATGGAATAAATGTCAAGTCACCTCCCCCTCTCTCATCCGAACACTGTTTTCAGATCAGTTTCAACTCTCAGTCCTCAGAAAGGTTTAGAATAGACTATGATGTTCAGTCTAACCCCTCCCATACACAGATGCATTAGGCGTGCAGTATTTGATATGCAGATGATATAATGAGGGAAAAATAAGATCTATATGTTCCTCTGCAGTAGCAGCAGGAAGCCTTGCTCACCGTTTCCTCATTATCAGTTCATATTAATGCTCCGCTGTTTGGCAGGGTTGAGAAGAGATTTGTTTTCAAGCTAATTTTCCTTATTAATCTCCCTTCTGTCCACCGAGACTCAAATCCGTTTTCAACTCTCATTTATATGCAGGAAGTGGCCACAGGCCAATAGGAACACAGTTTCCAGTGGCAACACTGAAGGCCACCGGCTGAGTTGCCTGTTTTTTGTCTTACTGTGGCGGCAGCTGTTTAGTGAATTACAATAAAGCACTCTCTGATTTTCTTCGGATGGCACAGGGTATTATCACACAACCAAATCACCCCAGAGCAAGCACCCAGATTCAGAATTTTACCCAATTTTCAAAGTTTCTCTTGATGCACAACTTGACTTTTTGGAGCCTGTTTGAATAGATGTGGAAATCTGTCTCCTTCGTCATGACCTCCCTTGCTCTGACTCTCCACCCCTTTGTTCATTTATTTATTAGCATGATGGTATTATGCGTGTGTCTCTACCTGTCCTGTTGCAGTAATTGGCAAGGACAGAGTCCTTAATGAGCTTCCTTTTGTGTTGTCCACTGAGAGTCCACTCTGTCCATTAAAAAGTCTTCCTTAATTAAGGGGTCAGCTATTCTTAAGAATGTAATTAAACTAGATCTTGTCTTTTTTCATCTGTCCATCACAGAACCAACTCTGCTCTCCCACCCAACTACAAGTAGACAGTAAAAGGAGAAAAGATATGGATGTGTATGGTATTTATGAGCCATTTATTTCTCTACCTCTCAGTAAACTCACCAGATTGATTCATCGTTTTCTTTACTGCATCGACCGACAGTTTGGAAGTTTATCAGAGGCTAGAGTGAGTTTCCTTATTCCTGGTGATGCATCAGCACTTTTGCTGTTTCGCTGTGGTTGCTGATTAATACATATGCAAAACATAATTTTGTTCTGGAAAAAAGTGGTCAATGCTATGCTGAACTGCAGTGTAATCATGCTGAAGATGCCTAATGCACAAAACTCATGACATGATGGAAATGAGTTCGAAGGCTGAAATGATAAAGCTTAGGGAAATCAACCTACAAATGACTTATAATTGCATCTAGCCTACATGTTAAACTAAGTAAATCTTAACATGGAATACACTGAACAGCACCTTTCAAAAGCCACCATGGCTTCATTATATTTGTTAAACAAACAAACAAACAAACATACAACATTTTGAAATATATTATTATAGTTTAACTGAATTTTCAGCATCAGACTCTAGTCTTCACATGATCTTTCAGAAATCATTCTAATGTGCTGATTTGGCACTTAGGAAACATTTCCTATTATTTATATCTTATATCTTAATATATTTTTTTTTTATTAATAAAAATTATAATGTTTTTTTTTTAATGACTATATAAATGTAATAACTAACACAATGAATCCTTTCTGATTAAAATCGTTAATTTATATATATAGATATATATATCTATATATATCTATATATATATAAATATATACATTTTATTTAAAAAATTTTTTGGACATTATACAGAAATAATTTCTCAATTGAATCAAGTAGTCCAGTGAATCATGTAGGAGGGAAATTTTAATATTATTACACTTTATCCAAGTGCAGTAGAAGTCTAAAGGAAGCCATCATTTAGATAATCGGTTAAAGGTCTATATAAGAAAGGTTTCGCTACGTGTTGAAACCTAACCAACAGGCCGCTGCTCGTTCTAATAGGAAATAGCAAAGCTGATGTTTCCTCATTATAACCTGCTGCTCTGACCGATGTGCATGTGATGATATGATGTGACTGTGTGGATCATCCATGCCATTGTTTCTGACATCCAGATGACTCACTTCTTCGCTTTACTGTCCCGATTAACAGCCTCTGACCCTCATCCAGTATCGCTGTTTTTACTTTTGTGTTTTAATCCACAACAGTTTTTACTTCCCAAAAATCTCGGGCTACTTGCGAAACCAGAATGTTTCTGGTTTTGGTCCAAAGCTTTCTAAGAAAAGCAGCCAGAAGTCACAGGATTGATGGGTAATGCCCTCAGGGTGGCTGACACTGTCAGGTTGCCGGAATGAAGAGCAGTAGATCCTCTGTTGTTAGCGTGACAAGTCTCTCATTTTGTCTCACCTGAAGGAATGATATGACTGCATGACGTGCCATTACCCTGAACTGAAAATTTCTGTGTTAACCAAGAAAAGAGAACAGGCATTTAAGATGCTCTACTATTGTCTCTTTCTCCTTCCAAGTGTGTGTTTGTGTCTGAAAGTGTTTATTGGTCAATTTGTGCTGGTTAGTGTTTATGAAACTGTTCTCTAGAGATGTCAAAGCAGAGTGTGGGTAACTCTTTTCTCCACATGCTCTGCTGTTTAAGTCAATCTCCATTTTGTGGCAGTCATAGACCACCAGAGGAATATGTATGACATTTTTACAGTACCTGAGTAAGAGATTACAGTCATAAAGAGTAAGAGATACAGTAAGAGCTTGCGTTCTTAGTCATTCTGGCAACAGTGTTGTTTTTATAGAGTGAATGTTCCTAAATGTGTGAGACTTGTACATGCAGCTTTTACAAGTCTGAGTGACCAAGCAACACATTGCCAATCACTTTAGCAACATTCTAGCAACTGCAGAGGAACATGTTTATAACAGCTCAGAATCATAGTAAGTATAGTTAGATGCCACATTTGACAACTCCAGACACTTGATGTGTCTGAAAAGAGCTCCCAATAGTTTAGAGCATAAGCTGAGGTAGATTTTTATTCCTATTTTTTTTTTTTATTATAACTGATTTTTTTTTTTATTAATGAGAGTAGTTTGTATAGTAATTCACGGTTTAGTAAAAAAAAAAAAAACTAAACAAAAATAATTTTTAGCTTTTCCCCCCTGCTGTACCGAAACCATAATGAAACGTGATGTCAAAACCAAGGTATTTTCCTAACTTGCACTTGAGTGATCACGAACCAGCTTTGACCTTTCCAATATAGCAGTCAGTTTACATGTAGCAACCCATAGACCGATTCTAATAAGGCATCGGCATACATGCATACATACATGCTCAGAACTAAATAGCAACAAGCTAACAAACACTCTGAACATTCAAGCAACCACATAACTACATGCTAAAAACCACCCAGAATGAAGCATACCAACAAACAGCTACTAAGATCATCCTAACAACTGCATAGCAAGAGGCTAAAAGCCCAACACACTAATATCAACATAGAAACATGTTAAAAACCACTGAGAATGAAACATACCAACAAACAGCTACTCAGATCATCCTAACAACTGCATAGCAAGAGGCTAAAAGCCCAACACCACTAATATCTACATAGAAACATGCTAACAACCACTGAGAATGAAGCATACCAACAAACAGCTACTCAGATCATCCTAACAACTACATAGCAAGAGGCTAACAGCCCAACACACTAATATCCACATACCAACATGCTAACAACCAATGAGAATGAAGCATACCAACAAACAGCTACTCAGATCACCCTAACAACTGCATAGCAAGATGCTAACAGCTCAAAACACTATAATATCCACATAGCAACATGCTAACAACCACCCATAATGAAACATGCCAACAAACAGCTACTCAGATCACCATAAAAGCTGCATAGCAAGATGCTAACAGCTCAGAACACTTTAATATCCACATAGCAACATGCTTACAACCACTGAGAATGAAGCATACCAACAAACAGCTACTCAGATCACCCTAACAACTTGGATAGCAAGATGCTAACAACTACTCAAAACTTCCAACAGTAAAAATTGCAAATAGAATTGGCCTGGGATAAATATCTAGTACTTCAGTGTTTTCACAGGCCAGTGACTGAATGATTTGATGTCTGATTCAGTTCTTGTTTATAGCCCAAGGCTATATTGGATGTATTTCGAGAAGGATTTCCACAAGTCTAATCCCAGTGTGCATTTTTGTGTGCTTTTGTGATTCCAGAACAATAGTGCCATGGAAAATGTTCCGGCAGTGCCTTCATGACGTGCACCCCATCAGCTCTGGGTTGGAGGCCATGGCTCTGAAATCCACCATCGATCTCACCTGCAATGACTACATCTCCGTCTTTGAGTTTGACATCTTTACTCGTCTTTTCCAGGTAACCCCAAACCCCTCACCTCCCACAACCCGATCCACGTTTAGAGTTTCTCTCGAATTCTCAACACGACCAACACGCATTAGATCTGCTAATAACAAGCTAACATTTAAATGTCAACTACTTTCTAAAAGCAGCTAATCGTAATAACGAAAGCGATACAGAAGGATCACCCTTGTTTTTCTCTCACTCCGACGTGGGTCGATCTACTCATTCTGAGGAGAATTCCTATACATAGATGGCTCACAGTTAACCACATGTTTAAAGTGAAAACATCAAAATGTCTTGATGTTTTGTAGTCATCATAATGGAAAATAGCGCTAACACTGGGGATCACCTCTGTGAGTGAGTGTCGAGTGGGAGGTTTGTTTTACGCAGAGGAATCCCTTAGTTAGAAAAACACACCTCATCCTAAACCACAACACACACGGTCTTACAAACCTGTGCTTGCATAAGCCTTATTACGTATCGGCTGCAAAACACCTACTCTTTTGTCTACCTACTCAAGTCTTTGGTGCAAAAAAATACAGAAATTCCCAGAAATGTGCTGGAAGGACCCACTTAATTTCATTAGCGTGAATTTGTTTATGCGTGTGAGTCAATCAGTGAGCAATATGGAGGTTTTATCTCAAGCATTGCTTCTAATAGTGACCTTCCTCGGCTGAATCACCACACATGACCCCCGCTACCGTACAGCCAAAGCCAACAAAACTACACCCTGCTCATTGGAACATCCAAACCTCGGTCTCTTTGTAGCCCTGCTGCAGATTTTTGGGAATTGCTTAAGTCTGGATTGGTTATGCTTGTATGGGAAAGCGGAAACGGTATCGAGAGTCCCATCTGCTTTTCATTTAGTTCTGACATGTCAAGATGAGTTTATTTAAGAATGTACAAAGACACAAAAAGTATCAGGCCTTTAAGTCATGGTCTTTTCAAACTGCAGACCAGGGACCATTAAATGGGACTATGTGGTTTACTGAACATGTGTAATAAATATGTTTTAGGTTTATGTGTTAACTTTAATATATGATAAATATAATTATTTTAATAGATTTTTTTTTCATCTAACACAGAGATATTTGGATGGAATTAACTTAAAGTAAATGTTTCTCAGTTATATTTTATTAACTTGGATTTAATGCAGTGACAGTATAAAAGCTAATTATTTAATTTGTTTAATTTTAGTCATATATTTTTAAACGATCAAACATTTTTGTCACACAGTATAAACAGGCCTTTATACATAAAAATAAATATTTTAATATTTTAGGCAGCTGGTCGCCATATTTGGGAGTTCTTACAATGGGAAAACCCTGCATTCAATAATACCATTTAAAACAAACAGCATCTGTAGAGAAATGATGGTTGATCTCATCTTAGAACTACTGTAACTTCCATTTTCTTTAGATTTTTAATGGATGAATCCACTTCCCTCATGCATTAACTATAGCCATTTCTGATGAACCTTTGAAAACCAGAAAGCATCCAAATACTTATAGTATTTATTAGTTTTGTAATTTAGAACACTTCTTTTTGTTAAATATTGAGTTTTGAGGTTTTCTTCAAAATAAATTGCACATGGTAAGATTTCTTTTAAATTTATTTTAGTTTTATGCAACATTCATTTTTTTTACTGGAAAAGTTGCTTTTGTCGACATTTTAAAAAACACATTATTTTATAATTTATTGATTGATTAATGTTTAGTTTAAAATCTTTATTAGTGCCGTGTTTAAGAAAATAAGGCAAAAACACTAAATATAATTATATCATGCATTTTTATCTGAGACTTAAGTGTTCATTTTTTTGTGGATTGTTGTAAATCCAACTACAAGGAACAGTTGTGTACTTCGTTTAGTTGGTGTGTTACAGTTTCTCTAATTTATTTCTCTTCCTTGTAGCCATGGGGCTCAATCCTGAGGAACTGGAACTTCCTGGCAGTCACACACCCGGGCTACATGGCCTTTCTGACGTACGATGAAGTGAAGGCACGTCTGCAGAAGTACATCAACAAACCTGGCAGGTACAGACTAGTCTGTGTACAACTGGGTGGCTTTAATAGACGTACCATCTGCAGTGTGGCGCGGCGGGCCAGCCAGCTGTTTTCCTCCAGTCTGGCAGGCGACCCTGCTTGCATGGGAAAGTGGGCGAGGCGGAGATGTTAGCTTATTACAGGAGGCTCTTTGTCTGCGCTTCTGCTCTCTTGTTTGTCATTTAGCATGCACTGGTCTAGCAGCTAGGATTAGTGTAACCTGGAAATGAACCCCTGACCTTTGCATTGGCAGCCTAGATAGTAAGCTAAGGGTGCCGGACAGTGCCGCAGGGAGACAGAGGTAGTTAAATCCAGTCTGTTTGGATTAGCTGATTAGAGAAACAACATTGCATCTGCGCCAAAACAACTCGAGGTCCAGTGCCAGACGGCAGGCGCGATTACACACTGGTTAGAGTCGTTTAACGCAACAGCAAGATAATAACGAGGCCATAAAATAAGAAACTTTATGGGAATGGATTCCTACTGTTTGATTTTCACAAAGAAGATGGGCTGTTTTAAAGGGCTGGTGTGGGTTGGAGAGATGTGGCTGAACAAACAGAAGGAAGTCGAGGACGGTGGGTGGTCGAGCAGGACTGTATGCAAATACCAGTCTACTGAAGAGGAGCAGCAGCTGTGTGTGTGTGTGCGGTTCGAGAAGGTCATGGCGGCACCCAAGGGGACTATATGTGTTTCACACGGAGCGTCTACCCGTAACCATCACCTGGCAAAATCAAGCTTTTTTTCATGTCTGTTTATATCAGGGCAGTGTGACACGAGAGGCAGGGCTCATTAGTGCGGAAACACACACTCGCTGCTTCAGTGGTCACAGCAGCTCGGAGCTTTTTATGAGCTGTTTGTGTGCGATGACTCTGAGGGTGTTGGTGACTTGGCTTGTTTTCCATGACAATCATTTCCTAGTTCCTTCTCTCTTGTCTTCCATATTGTGCATGCTGCCCATACCCTGCTGTGGGATGTTGAATTATCCCAGAAAATAAAAAATCATGGCTGGAAGTCTATTTTCGAAGAATACTCTTGTTGCATGAAAGTAAATGAGGGCTTATGATATGCTTACGTAATGAACATTGAAGTCATTTGAAGTCATTATTCACTGCAATCCTTGATTTCTGTTTTCTTTGCACATGCTTGAGAGAAGTTGCAATGTTTGATTCTTGAACAAATCTTTTTGTTTACTCATTTTTCAGTGAATTGCTTGAAGTTCATAAAACTAGTTCATGAATCAAACTGATTCAGTTCATGAGTTTATTGTTTGATACAGTAACAAATCATATTTTTTATGTGTATCTTTTTTAATAAATTGCTTTATTGCTTTATAATTGCTTAGATTTTTTTTTCATTTGTGATTAACAGCTCTTTAGAATGAATTTCTCGATCCACTTGACAAGTTGTCTGAATGATTTATTCATCGATCACGCCTCTTCAGTTCATTAGATTAATGTCAAATTTGTGAGCAAAAGTTCAATATATGATTCATGATTGAATCATTCTTTTCGCTCAGTTTTTTTCTATTTTAGTATATATTTTTTTTATGAATTGCTTAATCCAGTTCACAAAACCATTCTAAATAATTGTTTAATGAATTGAACTGATTCTCGGGGTCCATGGAGTCAATCATCCGGTAATATCAGAGGTTAACAGGTCACCGGAGGAGAACATTTCAGTGAAAACGACTTGAATTTGGTTGTTTCTCACACAAAGCATCATATGACTTCAAAAGTCCTATGTATCCTATAATGTAAGTCATATGTATCACTTTAATGATATTAAAATGCTAATTTTTCATACCTTTTTCCACTTCAAAGCTTCAGTCGCCATTCATTCTGATAGCATGGGATTTTTAGTCAATTTAATTAGGACTAAAAACAAATCTCTTAGACTATGATCTGTCTTGTGACGGAGGGTTTTGGTTCAACTATGGTCAGATTTCAAAGATTTCAAATGAACTAAAAAAGTCTTGGAAGTCATTTTTTTCAGTTTCAGTGTTTGTGTAGTTTCTGCATTTGCCTATCCTATAAAAAAAAAAAGGTTCAAATAATAGTATACTTATGCTAATAGTACATTTTGAATGCATGAAAGGTAAGGTACTGTGGCAGCTTTTATATCAAACTAAATGGAGAGGAGAAAGTGTGACTGACGGGGAGATGGAGTAATCAGCAGAGAGTTGAGTTGAAAGAGTGTTAACAAGAGTTAGTGTCGAGACTATATGATTTTTTTCCCCCGGTGCAAGAAAAGAGCCATGTCCAGTGTGAAAGCAGCACAGTGGAGCATTATGGGATTAATCACATCTAACACAGAGAGCTCCATTCATCCCTAGCAGCTGCATTAGAAATAACTCTAATGTAATCAAGAAATCCTGCAACAATCCCTTACATCAGGCCATGACCTTTTCCCGTGGTGAATCGGTGTGTGCGGTCTGATTTCTCAAACATGGCAAAATGTCACTTCTGTTGCAATGTTGCATTTACCTCATCGAATTTTCTTATTTTGGCATTGCTAACCTTTGTCTGATCCATCTCATTTGCACATTTGTTATGTCTGACATCACACGAGGAAATAGCATTTATCATTGCAAATTCAATTCTGCAAGACACTTGTATAAACTTTTCCACCTCCTGCTGAGAAATGTCAACCTGTTCTCTTTCCATTCCATTCCTCAGCCAGTTTTTTTCCCCTGTTTTCCGGCCTGAGTGCCAGCATGTGCCACCCTGATGCTGTGGGATACTGAATGGAAAGGTTCAGTCTGGTACCGGCTAGTCTCTTAATCCTGGATGAATTTGTTGTTCAGCAGTTGCATAACCAAGAGATTTCTTTGAATAACTCCAAAAATCTGCTTTTTTGTTTCCTTTTCCTCTTAGTAAACGTGCATACGGATGTAAATAGCATCCATATGGTCCTGTTTTTCTCTTCTTTGTTTTCCGTAGCTTTCGATTATTTCATAATTTCTGTTATGATATCAAATCTTATAGGCTTTTGTTTTCAGTTTCTACCCAAATAAATGTTTTCTTTAACATACTGGACCCAAGCCTGTTGCTTTCATGCAAACGATAAGCAAACAAGGGTTAAATTTACATAACCTCATTCGTGCTTTGCTGTTTATAGAAATGTTATGTGTCAGCTTTTTTGGTATGTGTTTTTTACAGTTGGTTTCTCTCTCTCTCTGTCCTCAGCTACATCTTCAGGCTGAGCTGTACGCGGTTAGGACAGTGGGCCATCGGCTATGTCACCAGTGACGGCAACATCCTGCAGACCATCCCACATAACAAGCCGCTGTTCCAGGCGCTCATCGACGGATGCAGAGAAGGCTTGTGAGTATCTCAGATTAAAACCGTTAAACAAAGGGCATAGCTTTGGCCTAGTGGTTGCTGCATGTTGAGCCATGGTGCTCATGTGGGCGTTTTGAGTTCAAGTGCCAGTCCTCCTTCCATTACGAAACTATTAAACTAAATCATTCAGCTCTATTAAACACCCACTATCTCAGTCATTTGCAAAAACTCTCATTCTGTCTCAGTCAAATGTACGTTCTTGGATTTAATGTCTAGACAGTGGGGCTGAAGACCAGTGGGTTATGATGTCAGCTATTTATGTAATGTTAAATTTATAAGCATGATCAACTTAAATACGGTATACTTGCGTAGAGCGTATAGCAAAATATGTAAATCTCAGCTGCTTCATTGTTTGCAAATGATATCATCTAGCGCTGATCTGTTGAAGCAACTATAATGCTTAAAGCTATTAAGATACTATTTACAATAACATCATGATTTGCTGTAAAGCTGCTTTGAAACAATGTGTATTGTTTTGTATGTGTATTGTCATTTCCTACATAAATGTAAGTAATTATTTCCTGTGTCTGAGCTAGTAGTGGTGCATATTTTAATATTAAATGACTTTGGTTTGATTGAGCGGCCAAAGATGGGGTTCTGGCACCCCCGTGTCCAGATCTACTAATTTTGTCTCATTTTTCTGGAATCAGTTTCCTGTAGTTCTTATGTGAAGCACCCTATCGTCTCTGTAAGTTCTGATAAATTGGCAGTCTCAGTTGTAAACAAACACATGCACACACACTTACGGGTTTAGCTGCATGTAGCTGTCACTGCTGCTGTGTCAGCTGTCTCTGAACCACATCACATCACTGGTTTGTGGCTCTGTTTGCTCGGCCCAGCGCCGCATGCCAATCTCACACCGTCTGATCTATATCTTGGTCGCCATTTCCGTTCAGATAATGAATATGATATGCTTACACAGTGCTAGTTTATAAACACAAAAAGAGCATACTAATATTGTTAATTGTTGAGAAACTGATTTCTACAGAATTTTAACATCTGTTATTTAATTTGTTCGGATTCTGCAGTTGTTGTTTTTGTTTTTTTTAGATAACTTGATTATGCTTTCAGCCATCAATAACTGCTGTCAGCTCTAATTAACACATTTTTTCATGCATAAAACAATTGTTGAATTCTTTCCAGCCTAGAAAATGAATAAAAAACTGCAGATTTTGTCTGGATGTGTCTCTCTCTCTCTCTCTCTCTCATCTGATTGCCCCAGTCGAAAGATTTTGATCCCTGCTGTTAGTGCAGCGGTTCAGACATTGGCTGTGATTGGATGGGCTGGGGAGGTGGCCCACTTTCACTGCACTGCTAATGGAGATGCTACAGAGCCAGTTGCACATGAGGACAAGTCCTTTAACCTCGTTCTCTTTCTGCTGTTTTTCTCTCCATCTGTAGCTATCTGTTTCCAGATGGGCGCAGTTATAACCCAGATCTCACAGGCCTATGTGAACCCACCCCACAAGACCACATTAAGGTCACACAGGTTAGTAACCAATGCACGATTAGGTAGGCTATGTCAGATTTTGTTTATTATCTTTTTCATGGTATTTTTTTTCGGTCTTTTCAGGAGCAGTATGAGTTGTACTGTGAGATGGGCTCCACGTTTCAGCTGTGTAAGATCTGTGCTGAAAACGATAAAGATGTAAAGATAGAGCCATGTGGTCACCTTATGTGCACTTCCTGTTTGACATCATGGCAGGTATGTATAAAACTGTTTTTATAATTCAGTAGTGTATTTATTTATGTGTCCACTATCAGTGTCCAGCAGTCTCACAGGAAAATGTTGTCTCTTTTTTTTTTTTTTTTTTTTTTTTTTTTTTGTGAATGTAATGAATAAATTGGATCCCACATTTTTTATATCTTTAAATTTCTTTAAACATTTTATCTCATATTTCATCTCAAGCATGTACTTTAATGGCACTGTTGTCACTTCGTAACTTAGTACACTAATGTTTTTGGGAAAAATAGAAAAGCTTGTTCAGAAAGTTGTTCATTTGTATTATAGAGGTGACAACACAACTGTGTTACAGTTTCAATCTTGGACAATACAATACAAATTATTTTATTTATTGTGTGAAAAAAATTATCGCGAGAATAGTTTTTCAAACTATTTTATATATACTATTTTTTATTTAATCATATTTATTAATTTGTTATTTAATTCATTTTTAATTTTGTTTTAATTATGCATTTTCATGTGGTGAAAACAATTCTGGTTCCAAAGTACCTTAAGCTTTACCAAAAGTTTTTTTTTTTTTATTATTATATAATTGCTAATTTAGTCACACTCTACTGGATTGCTAATGCTAAAACAGCTTAACGTTACACGTGTGTGCCACCACCACACTGCTCATGCATGAAATAAACTTGTCTTATTTCCATCTGCTATGATGAAACTCTTTGCATCTCATATAAACGCTTCAGTGATGCCCAGTGCTCAGCTAATGGATCTAGTTAGAAGTGCTTTAATGGCATGCTATGACCTGAATACTGAGCATCATCAGGGCTCAGAGGGGAACGAACAGCAGGTAATCTGTCTCTCCATCGCCCTTGCGTTTGTCCTGATCACAAACTCAAGCGGCACCACAGTGGGCAGGTGAAGGAAAGGCAAATAGGGCGGGAAATGTGTCCAGTCTGGTTGCATTTATCTTCTGGGTGTGTGTTTCTGTGTGTCAGTGCATGATTGTGATTGAGGATGTTTACATGGGTGATGTTAGACATGTGGGTTGAAGTGTGTATGTGTTTACAATTTAAGTACCGGCTGAATTGCCAGAAATGTTCAGATCTAGGGTGTTGTATGAGCATCAGAGTTTCTCTAACGATAAACAAATATTTTAGGGCCACAGTAGGGTCAGCTAAACTCGGATGCCTCGGCCAGATGCATGGTGCTTTTTTTAATTATTGTAATAAATGCTGATTCCATTCCTTCATTCTTTTCCCAGTAATATTTTATCATTCATCATAACAAAAAAAAAAAAAAAACAGTATTATTGTAATGTTTCATGTTTGTTCTTCTGGTCACAGTAGTTTACACTCAGCTGCACGTGGATCTGTTACCATCTGGGTTTCTGAGAGGCTGGAGATCAGATTTGTGCTCATCGACCATGAACTTGTGTTCTTTACTGCATGAAAGTTGAAGTGAAGCACTCAAGGTTATTGAATTCAGAAGAGCACTTCATTGAAACAGTACAACAGCCCCTGAAAATTATTTTGACACTTACAAATGTATGAATGTCACTGCCTTAAAAAGAAAATTTCAAACCGATGTTCCATTTATTTTAACATAAATATTGCACAAACAATTTTCAAATGAAACGTGTCTCTGATAAAACAGACGCTCAAAACTAAGCAAAGTGTCTGTAGACATTCCGGTTGTCAAATGTGAAGCATAAAGTGCTACTTTAAGTTCAGATGCAAGTTTTTGCTTGTGTTTGTGTCACATTTAAGTGTAAGAATGTGTGAAGAGAGGGTGTCATGACTCATGACAGAACTGTTACTGAACACACATTATCACACAGATCTAAAATGGCATCTAAAAAGCCTCAGCTGCGGTCCATCCGAGTTCGTTTTTTTGGACAGCAAGAAATACTATTAGTGCTGTTTGGATTTTTATAATCTCCTCTACTGTTGCTCACCCGCTCACTTTCTAGAACAGCAAAAGTGGTATCCCTTTTAACCTGTCAGCTGCCATTAAAAGGGACTTAACGGTTAAATAAACCGTTGAACTGGTTGAGAGCCTAGAGAAGTGTCTTCTCAACTCCTATCTGGCAAAGGCATTCATATTCATTGCTATTTTTCTGGTAAGTTTATACACGCATACAGCAGCAAAGTCTGTATTGTGACTATCCCTAAGAAATCTCACTCTCCCTTCATTTTTAATGGCCTTGTTTTATGCGGAGTCAGTTCGGGTGTGTTTCTTTGTCTCCGTTTAAGGGCTTTAATTAGGATTAGGTTTCAAACGTCCCTTTGATGTCTTTTTAGCGACCCTTCAACCAGATGGTAGCCATGATCATCTTTTGTTCTTGTAAATATCGACACACTTTGATTCTCCGAGTTTAATGGAGGAAATGAAAGATGATTGTTTTTCATTTTGCCATGTGTAAGCTGTCTCCAGGCCGTGCCGAGCCGTGTGACACGATGAACTTGCTTGCCTGTGTGTGCGTCTCTCTTACCCTGCTGTTTCCTAAATCGCAAAAAGAGAAATTCAGTACCCGGCTTGAGGGGGGTAGCATGTGCGATCCAGCTGTTTGTAATCAAGCATGGCTCTTCAGATCCTGCCAGTAAAGAGCTTCCTCATGGCCGAGGCATATTTCTACAACAGTCTGTCAGTGTTTACAGCACTTTACAAATAAGCAGCCCAGAACCACTGGAGTTGAGTTTACTGGAGGTACTATGCTTTGTGCATGTGCTGGTGTCTGTTTTGAGTGAGAGGCGGTTTTCTGGACTAATACAAATGTTTGTATGTGTGTGTGAGAGTCTTTTAAAGTTCACTTAGTGTGTCTTTGACATTTTTCTCCAGGATTCTGATGGTCAGGGTTGCCCGTTCTGTCGCTGTGAGATCAAAGGCACGGAGCCCATCATTGTTGATCCCTTTGACCCACGCAATGAAGGAGCCAAGTGCTTCCTCCTGGACCACTTCAGCTCCCCCATGCTTGACCTGGATGATGACGATGACAGGGAGGAATCTCTGGTTATAGACCATATCAGGAGGGTAAAATATCCATGACATTTCCAACTTCATATCAAAATGTTTCTGAAATATCTTGAATTATGTAGGCAAAATTGATTGCAGATGAATTTCACGTTGACTTTATCATAGGTCTGTTGGTTTGTTATCGTAGGTTTACAAGTATGCAGAAGTTGTTTCTGCCTCAACCTGCTCAGTAGATAAGATTTCATTCATCACTGTTGTCATTCCACGACCAATCTTCTTTTTTTCTAGCCGTTTCAATCTCATTCTTCACTGGACTTCAAAGAGGCCTATATCCTGCTTTTATATAGGTGCAAGAGCGTCCTGCTCTCCACCAGCATAAATGTCAGTCTCTTTTATTAGAAAAAAGAAAACCTGTCGGAACCTGCCTCACGAGGACTCAACCACAGCAGCTTCGCTGAGTAGATTCATTAAATGGTAGAGCGTAGAGAGCAATAGAGGGCACCTTCTGGCAGGAACATTTTTAAATAGAAATGGGATATATTAGTTTTTTTTCCTATAATGCCCTTGCTAGAGAACTTGTAGAGGATATTGGCCTCCTAGTGGGTGAGAACTAGTTTTGAGTAGTGCACATTATTCACCTTTCATTTCCTATATCGTTTCACAGAAAATTTAATTAGCAGCTCTTTCCCCCTCTATAAATATTTTTCTACACCACGGACAAAAGCTGGCCAGCTGCAGTTGCTCTGTTCATGGCTATGCTAATGAGGCCATTAGTTGATTAGGAAGTTGAATACCCTAACCTGCCCAAAGCATTTCATGGAGGTAATAGGCCATTAGGATAACTTTGTACGCAATCATGATGATGGTAACAAAGAGTTTGTTATTGTTCTTCTCATTGTCTTGTTTGTTAGACGCATTTTATCTTAATCAAGGCCAAGACCTGTACAATATTGATTGTTTCTGTATTGCCCTGATTTAACTAGATTTGACATTTTCTGGGAAATTAAACTTGAGTGCGGCTTGATTGTGTAAAACACTGTGTGAAACATGATTTTAGGATGTTGTGGATGACTGCCAGGTTGTTGCTATGTGGTCGCTAAGGTGATTTGAGTGTTTTTATCTGGTTGCTAGAGTGTTCTTGGTGGTTGCTAGGTGGATTATAGGTCCACGGTTCTCAACCAAGAGACCAGAACCTACTAGGGGGTATCAGCAAACTTCCAAAGGGGCTTTAAAATGGCTTAAAATGATTTAAAATGAGACAAAACAAACATTAAAATAAGTTAAATCTGATTTTTATTAATTGTAATGTGTTCCCTCAAAAACTGTAATTTTTAGAACCAGGATTCCCATTGTTTTGAAAAATCTGGATAAATGATGAATAAAATCTTTTAATAATAGATCAAAAAGTCATGGACATTCTGTAATGAAAATACATTTAGCTAGTTATGACAAGCTATTAAAGCTAATTGTGAGTGAAAGATATATTAATTTTTTTTTTGTATAATTGTATTTCGTTATTTGATACATCTTCACATTAGAAAAAAAAATTAGCAGCTTTGTTATTATGGAATATCTTTGGGCTTATAAATGTTGTCTGACAATGGGGGAGTCAAAAAGGTAAACCCAATAAATGATCAATAATAATGATGCTTGTCTTTGCAGATAAATATTGCATAAATCATCATCAGTGTTTTTCTCTTTCTTTGCGTAGTCCATTGAGATCCAGAACTCGCCAATAATGTCTCCGAACTCATCCCCTGTGTGTGAACGCCGGAAAACCGCTGCAGATCACATGGGTCCACACTTGAACATTCCACCCGTACCGCCCCGCCTCGATCTCATACGTTCTCCCGCTCCTAGCCCCACAGGCTCACCCAAGGTATCATTTGTTTTCAGTCACAATACATTTTTCGATTTTTCTCCATTTACTTTCCTTGTGTTCTAAATTTCTCTTATTGCTCTGCAGTCATCTCCAGGCATGTCCAGAAAACAGGACAAACCCCTTCCTGCCCCTCCACCTCCACAGAGAGACCCCCCTCCCCCACCTCCGCCAGAACGCCCACCTCATATCCCTCAAGAGGGTCGGGCCGCCTGGCTGCTCACCCCTTCGTCTGGCCTTCCCAGAGACCCCAGAGCACCCCTGGAGGCCTGGAGCCCTAAAGACAGCACTGCCATGTCAGAGTGCAGGACGTCTGCTGCAGACCGCTCCCCCAAACTCGCCCACGCCGCCCCTGCGCACATCAACGGGAGACCCCTCAGCTGCTCTGGTGCAGACTTGGGGTTAAACCGGACCAGCCACAGACTGAACGCGCAGTCAGAGTGTAGTAAGGTTAGGAACGCACACACATTCCTTCTGTATCATGCGGTTCACGTTCACACGCTCGTTTTGGGGAGCGACACTTTATATTAGGGCTGGAATGTCCTTTTTTGATAAGCGGAATCAAGAACATGAGATAAGAGCAGAAAAATGACCGGACATTGTGCTTTGAAATCACCTAGAACCTTCTGTACTCATTCACAAGCCCTTACATGCTATTTTAAGCCATAAATATTCACTTTTTGCTCATGGCTGTTACCAAGCAACAGTGACGATATTCGCGGTAATGCAAGGCTGTGAAATTCAGCTGTGTGTAGTGCTTCTGGCCATGGCATTAAAAAAAAAAGGTATTTGGCATCTTTCATGATTACAGCAGTTGCCCTTCCACCCCACCATGTGTTTTTGCATACATCTGGGTTAATGTGCCAAAATGCAAAACACACACCCATTCGTAGCACGCTGAAAGTTTATAGATTATGCATTAAATATGCGTGTTCTGTGAGAGGGGATTGGAGAGAGTTAAATATTTGGTTGCAAGACTGTTGTGGGTCTCTCTTTAAAGCCCTTTTGGAAACTAAGAACGTCTCTGAGATGTTTTGGATTGTTTGAAGTGGATGTGGATCTTTTTGATCTTTTTGTTCTACCAAGGTTTGGAACATGCAATTATATGTAACCATCAATTGACTGTAAAATTCCCTCTCTCTCTCTGTCCTGGGTTGGCATGTCAGTGTATGGATTAATTTAGTGTCACAGTGTGGGCACAGGGAGTTTGGCCCCTGTTCTCGCGTCACAAGCCCACACAGCTCTGTTCAGCCCACTGCCTGCAGGCCAAAGCTAGTGCACAGCATCACATGCTGCTCTTGGTTTGTGAAATAAACCGACTCGGACATCAGAGGCTCCTAGAGCTCCATAATGGAGGTCTAGAAGATCCTTCTGGTTTATTCACTAGACACATTTACAGGATATTCTGCAGGAAAAAAATATTGTTTTCTCAGATCTACCATCTGTTAGCACTGACCAGTATATAGAATATTTATGATACAATATTACTGTTTCATATGTAAAATGCATTATCCTTCTGTACCTATCCATCCATTGTTCAATCTATAATCGTTATTGCAATCATCCGTTTCTATCTATATTCTGTCCAATATATATGCATCCATATTGAATTTTTCCATTTAAGTGGCTGTCCATAAATTTTTCTATCTACAATCTGTCTGTCAAATCCATCCATTCTTTCAATACATCCATGCATCCTTCTGTCTGTCCATCCATTTTTCTATCTACACTATATATAGTAATGTGGCTTGGCTTGGCTTATTTGTATTATTTTATCATTGCATGTTTGTGTGCTTTTCTCTGCAGTCTTTCATCAATGGTCTGTTACCTGGTGATGAGTACGATGTCCCCCCTCTGCGTCACTCCCCTCCCCTTATGGACCAAAATCAGAGGTAAGCGCCACACACACACACACACACACACACACACACACAGTAGCCACTCCCATCCCCGGAGCCCTGCTGCAGCTCATGTTGATCATAATCGCTGTAAAGCAGCCGAATCTGTCTTTATTCTGAATGGCGCCTCAACAAACAAACAACTGTGTTTACTCTGCTCAGCTCACTCATATCACGTTCAAATGATTACAAATCACCTGTATGCCACTCTCAAGCACTGTGTTTTTCGGTGGACTCGCTGATCTTGTGACGCTGATCCATAGCGTCTTTTCCTGCTTTGCTAATTTATATGCTTTTGGGATGTGCCGTGACTAAATTATTGCTTTTTTGCAAATCATTTGTGTGGTTAAAGGACAAAAAGATCATGTGGAATTGATAAATGGGTTAATGTGATCCAGGGGACGTGAGCACAGGCTGCATCCTGTGTATCTTTAGAGCTCTGTCAGAACAACACACACATATACAGACATCAGTGTTTGGACACATGTGCGCCAATTATGCAAGAGCAACAGGATCCGGAGAGCATGTGCTCTTTAAACAAACATAAAGAGACACACACACACATGCACACACGCACGCACACACATAGATCCAGCAGTGATGCACTTCCTGTGGGAAGTTAAGCAGGGAGTTAAGCAGAATCAGCCTATGAGAGGTTACACTCCAAGCAGAAGGCCTTATTTCCTGTTCTGTTGGATTTTTGTTATTATTATAATAAGATAAGAAGCGATTAACATAGTAAACCACTTAGCTTGTGCTGTTTTTGTCCTACAGATACAAATGAGACTCCAAACAATGCTGCTTGTTCAGGAGAGGTGTGCACTTTCTTTTCGAAGCGAATGGACCTATACTTTTCTGGCTTATTATACAATTCCCAAACAGTCTCATTTAAATGTGATTTGACTTTGAGAAACTGCAAAGTCACAGAACATGTTAAAAAAACACTCGGATCACCTCAGCAGAACCATAGTTTATAAAGAGTTTTAGAAACACCTTCACCCATAGCACCCTAGTCATTGGTTTGGTTGTCAATGTTAATAGCTTCATTCATGCAACACCGTTGTGCTCCTCTCATCAGTTCCTGCTACAAGAAAAACCGTGTTTCTGTCACCGCTTTGACAAATGAAACCGAGAGGCTCTGGAAACCACAATGGTTGTTGTTTAGCGCACAGAAGAATAGTGTTGTGTGTCTATGTGGTGTATCTGTCCATACAGCTGCGTCAGTAGTCAGTGATGTGTTTATAGAAGCTCAGATCATTGTTAGTAAGCATAGTAAGGCTTTTCTACTGGCTTCAGGGCACACTGGGTTCTCTGTGACGAGCATCACGCTTACCAGAATTCGTTTACTGTACAGAAACACACACACACACACACACACACACACACACACCAACATCTTGGAAATGTTTTGAGCATTTTCCACCTCCTCAAAGAAAACATGAACCTGTCATCTCTCTCTCTCTCTCTCTCTCTCTCTCTCTCTCTCTCTCACTCTCTTTCATTCTCTCTCTTAGCTGTTTTCACACTGCTATGGTTGGCTTCTCTTTAAAGACTTGGCAAATGTACATCTATAAACTCTCTCTTGATGTCTTGGAAACAAGGACCACTTCGGCACACTTAAAAAAGTTCTTTACTGAATCTCTTCATCGTCACAGGGACAAGAAACATCTAAAGTGCCCTCTAATGGCGCATCACGGTAGCAGCCCAGACTTGGCTGGAAAACCACCCATCGTATCCCAGTCAGAGCCAGTTACCCTCTCTCCCCCCGTAGGTGCTTAAATATTGGCCGTCTTTGCCTACTTCAGCCCAGCATGTGACTCTAAGTTATAGCTTACATGATTGAACTGGCTATTCGTTTCAGTGAGTCAGCATGAAAGCAGAGAACATCG
>NC_039252.1:13081985-13152723 GCF_003368295.1 Carassius auratus
ATATATATATATATATATATATATATATAGATAGATAGATAGATAGATAGATAGATAGATATATATATATATCTAGATAGATATATATATATATATATATATATATATATATATATATATATATATATATATTATTATTATTATTATTATTATTTATTTTTTTCTTTTACGAGGATACAGCATACAAATGGCTTGCTTATAATTGTCTCTAAATATTAAACAGCGGTAAACAGAAATATTTGAACATTAAAAATTTCATTATTTTCCATCAAGTTCTCTCTATACAGTATAACCCTATATATCTCCATTTAATGTCTAGTTGACTCATAAATCAAGATTCTATCATCATTTACTCACCCTTATGTCAGTCCAAGCCTTTATGACTTTCTTCTGTGAAATAGAAAAGAAAAAATAATGAATTTTAATAAAATCCAGTACAGACTTTCATTTTTGGGTGAATTGCTGCTTTAAGGTCTTATATTACAGGAAATCCTACCCGTTCTAATAAGCTGTGCTAAAGTTTGACATTTTATGCCGCCAAACTAAACAACAATGCTTCATTAGCATTAGCATTCCCAACCGGCACAGAAAGGAAACGTATACTTTCATTCCAGAGACCTCTGCTTCTCGGAGGTCACCTGTATTTGGACAGGGTTGGGTTGAAACTCTTGGCTGATTCCTAGAAACGATTGTCGCTGCAAATTAAATAAACTTCATGGAGCTTTTGCAAATGCGCTGTTGTATCTAAGCAACAGCATTGGTATGCGCTGTTCAGTGAAGGTTGAGGGTAAGGTTAATGGTGCGGTATAGACTTTCCCTGCGTGTCTGCTGTTATCAGCCCCCTTTGCTAAAAGTCAACTGGAACTTGGAGATTTAATGGGAATTCTTGTTCTTCTATCTCCTCCCTTAATGACACATGCATCATTCTGTCACAGGATCAATGCAAGTATGTATATGTCCTTTAGAGGTGAGATAGAAAGTCGGATGGAAAGAGAAGGACAAATTAGGGAGTGGGGGGTTTGGGGACTTGTGAGGGAGTTGATTATGTGGAGTTAAGTTAAACACTGAGGTGTGTTAGGAAATGTCATTATTGGTAAGATCCTTTAAATTAGGGTCGGAATTAAGTATCGACACCGTAAACGCAAAAGTTGCTGTACATCGGTGCCCCCTGTCTTTATGTACAGTAATTTCTATTTTAGATTGCAAGAATCGTTTATTCTCATGATTGCAATTTAGGCAGCTATTATATAATTTTTCTTGGTTATTTTCTTCTATTGTTGTCAATTTAACAAATAAATTTGATTAAAATGAGTAAAAACACAATGTAAATGTATTCATTTATAAATGTATGACCGTATAATTACAATTATAAAATGATGGTTTCCCTTAGTAATAACTTCCCTTCCCACACATATTTTTTTATGACAACCGTGGTATATAATTAACTATAACAAAATAATAATATGAAAAATAAGTATAGGTAAATGAACTCAATTAATTTATGCATATAAATGCTCCCTTATTACAGGATTTAAGTATTGATATGTAAATAATACTAATAATTGAAAAACAAAATTACAATTATTTTATTATTATCAATATATACATAGTTTAATGAAACCTATAATTATGCAATGGCAATACATATAATTATATAGTACTATTAAAATAATTAACATTTTCATTTTGTTTTTAATTTAATTAGTTATCATATAATTCATTTTTAATCAACTGTCATCACTAAATATATTATTTAGGCTCTCCAGTTATTTTATTATTATTTTATAAATTTTTTTAAAGAAAAACTATGTCCAGTATAGTAGTTGTCCAGGGCTATTCATAATTGATTGGGTATTGATCTCAACATGCTGCACGTCTTTCATGATGGATGATTAGCTAAGAAAGCTTGTGATGGCAGCGTCTGACAAATCCAACAGAGGGAAAACAAAGTGGAAACATGAGCAGAGAACACAGGAAACTAATGATGACCATTGATCACCAGCCAGTAACATCAGCCGTGACACCTGCCATGCGCACGGCCCACAGGATAGATAGGCCAGTGGGGAAAAGCGGCGATAAGAAAAGAAACAAGTGCACATTTCTTGTTTAAGTCGCATAACAAGTGCTCTATGGTCTATTTCATTAATCTCTTCATGCAAAAAGTACACAGTGGATTTCAAAGTGATAATAAAAAGAGTAACTATCTGCACACCATACACATTTATTCAACGAAAACATTTCAGGTCTCCACTGAGCTGGAAACGCCACACTTGTTGAATAGAGTTTAGAGGAATAACATCAGTCTGTAGGCATCCAGTTTAGAGAATTTTAGCAGCACTGCTGGTTTCATTTGCACACTTTTCTATCATTTTTTCATGGTGATAATAGTGGTCTCAGTGGTACTGTATCTGTGGTGCTGGATATTTTAACACCATCCATTAAAAGCCGAAGGACAATGAGGCCACATCTTTTACAGCAATTACTGCAACGATTTCCCCAAAGTTTCCTTATTATGGCACAATAGCGTGACTAGACAGCAAGTCAGAGAGACCGGCCGAATGTATTCTCAGTATTAGTCTGTATTAACAGGCAGAATACTTTGATGTCACTTTGTCTGTGGGGTTCAGTGGATTGAAACTATGAGCATTTATCAGCATATTCTAGTTGACAGATGCCTAGTGTCAAAACATTGCTTTCGTTCATTGCTTCATGAAACGTGACGGCTTTTCAGCTAACAATTTATTATTACAGGGTTCTGTGATAGTCAGGGGCAAGACAAGTTGTCAAGTTTTATAGACTTTGGACAGCAAGTGGCTGATTCCCTTCAGTCTGCTCATTTTTATTTGAAGGCTACACCAGGCCCCTATTAAATTAAATTTGTGTGTGTCATTCTGGTCCTAAAGTGTATTATAATTGAAAGAGTTTTACTGTTATTATCAAAAAAGTAACTTGTGTTTTACTTCTTCTATTAAGGAATTTACAGTGGATATGGAATATATGACATTTAATAGAAATAAAAATAACAAAGTAAAGAAATTTCAATATATACATTTTCTATAAAGGATTTAGATATTTATATGTACAGTATCTTATAGCAATTTGCATTGTTACCTGAAATAATTATCTCTCTCTCTGTGTGTGTGTGTGTGTGTGTGTGTGTGTGTGTGTGTGTGTATATATATATATATATATATATATATATATATATATATATATATATATATATATATATATATATATATATATATATATATATATATATATATAGCGAGAGAGAGAAGAGTTTTTTTGATTTTTTTTTTCAAAAATTTTCTTAAATCATGTTTTTTATTGTGTTATCATGTTTTTGTTAGTTAGCTGTATTTTTTTTTTAGTTAATATTGTTCAATGAAAATAACCCAACTGCAGATTTATTGATATTAACTGGAATGCAGGAAAAAAACAAAAACAAAACAATTTTGAACATTTTTTTAAAACATAAATATCTATTTTTGCCAATGAACTCTTCCTATATATAAAGATAGAGATGTATATAAACACAAACTCGCACACAAAAATAATATAAATCTAAATTTAAATATATTAAATAAATTGAGTCTATATCGTATATATGTGTGTATATACAGAAATATTCAATGTACATATAAGAAATGCACGCGCACACACACACACACACACATATTTATTTATTTATGTGTGTGTATACTGTATATTCTGCTTTTATTACAACTTGGAACTACAATTTTTTTTCCCATTGTGATTGTTAGTGTGCACCCATTTTCCACATAGTTCACAACAAATACATTTCCCCTCACTGACAGACGCTACTTATTGCAGTACAGGCATTATGTGTCTTCCTCCGCCAAACAACTATTTGTTTTGGTGGCATTTTGTTAGCAAACAGGTCAGTACGATGAGAACAATTGGCTTTTGCCCTTGTGTCTTCCTGCCCCGGATCTCACCGAATTGCATGAGAAAATTCTGTCCATTTCTATTGGAAAACGCCGGGCTTTTGGATTCAAAAGTAATTGAATAGGTTAATAGGATAGACACCATACAACCAACAGACCAATCTTTCCCGCTTTCGCTATTAATTGAGCCATGCTATATTTTGTGCTGTGGGCAGCGGCGGGAGCGCTGGGCTGTCGGAGGGTTCACTGAAGAACTGGCAGATTGAATACGTGCGAGTCAAAGTAATCAGTAGGAGCTCATAGGTGAGTGTGTATGATTCTTCAGCGAGTAGCTTAATAAGAGCTCGTTATCGTCTCACCGCAGGACCGATAACGGGTCCACAGGGACATGCTAATTAAAAGTGAGCTTTTCTAGGGATGAATTGAACCACTGCTGAACTATCACCAAAGTTCAGCCAGGAAACAATGCAGTGGGAACTCTCATTATACCCTCTTTGTCCTGTTCCTTTTGTCCATTCTGAACTTTTCAGCGTCACTAATTTGCTGCTGGAATACATGAATGTGCAGTAAAAGACGTTGTCCAAAAGTGGCTTTATATTTCCATGGAAAACCAGTCAAATTAAATTTCCATTGACCCTGCTGTTTCCTCAATATTCAAGTTTTTTCTGCGTTTGACACTTGGTGGCAGTAGAGACTCACACCAGGATTCACAACCTGTTTACATTTGATAATCCAGGGATTATGCTCAAATGGTATTTTTTATGATGGATTAGCAGCAGAAAAGGTGCTTCCGTGTTTCAGAGCGGTTTGTTTGTGGTTCATCAGCGTTGATGGTGTTGTTGACATTGTCCCTCACCTCGAAACCATCCTCTAGCATGACCACTGGTCACAAACAATACTTTGTTATTGATCAGAAAATGAGAAAAACTCCCTCATGGATAACAAGGACTTAAAAAGCAATTAATGTCAAGATCGCTTGAGTAAGGCGAGATCTCAGCATGCAGAAAGCATGTGTGCTGTGCTGTGGCAGAATTCATGAATGATGGCTTTCTCCGAGTTTAGTATTTGATCAGCATGCAGAATCCATGCTGTCAGCCATTAAAGCCCCCGAACCTGTTGGAAATCAAAGCCCCTAAGGTTCATATTCATCTTAACACGAATGCTTTTTAAAAGATTAAGAGAACCGGATCAGTCCATAAAGTCAGTTGGTTGAAGTGACACGTAGCATATTAGCTGGATGTGCTGCAAGAGGTGTCAAATATGCTAAGGTTTCCTCCTACGTGGTACCGTAACATGCACGAGCGACAGTAGGTAAGCCGCTGCATGCTTATTTCACTGTCAGCGCACCATTGATGGCTTGGGCAAGGGCTATTCATACACAAACCATTTCTCTTCTCGCTAAAATTGATTTAATGACAACATCTGCTGGCCACAATCGATGGCGCAGAAAGCAGTGTGCATTATGAAGAAGAGAGAACAGATAATAGAGGATCACTATGTCATTTCCATCCCACCGACGACATCCTTGAAATGAAATCCTTTCTAATGTAGCAGGAGGGGGCATCCGGGAGAGAGAGCTGCAGAAAGTTCCATAATGAAACTAATCATTACAATCTGAATGGATGTTTTATTATTGCGGTGTTGCAGCACGACTGTGTAAGAGCAGTTGGAAATTACAGGCATAATTTCATTTTGGGCCATCTTGATCTGTGTGCAGCTTCGTTTATTCCTGTGCTGGCGTTTGTGGGTAGCCTGCTAACTTGTTTCTGTTAACAGTTTTCTCTCTCTGAACTCACATTTATGCTTGATTTGCACCAGAACAAACAGATGATGATTGAATCAGACAACAATAAATGACATCCATCTGGATGCTCTAAAGTGTTGCTGGCTATCAGAGAAAGTTGCAGCCTACATGGTCAAAGTAGCAGGCTATGCCTTAGATACTTCATATTTATTATAAATATGAAAAAAATACAGCTGCCTTTACAATGAACCTGTATAAAAGAAAAACGCAACAAAACCGATGGAGACTTGTCCTTGAGCTCAATGTGACGATTTGTCTTTTAAAAGGGAAGAGTTTTAAGGCATAGCTTATATATGGGGTTTGTAAGATTTTTTTTAAATGTTTTTGCAATAGGTCTTACGCTCAACAAGACTGCATGTTTTGACCAAGATACATTACAACAGTTAAAACATTGTGGATATTATAATTAAAAATAACTAGTGCAATGATTCATCGTGACTAATCACAGCCAAAATAAACATTTTTGTGTGCATATGTGTATGTTTATGTATCCACTACCAGTCAAAAGTTTGGGATCAGAACAATTTTTTATGTTTCTTTTATTTAATGGAGTTTATAAATGCTGCATTTATTTGAACAAAAATATATTGTGAAATATTATTATGATGTAAAATAAAATTTTTCTATTTTCATAAACATCTAGTTTATAATTTTCAGCATCATTACTCCAGTAATCTTCAGATTCACATGATTCTGCAGTAATCATTCTTTTATACCAGTGTAAGTCAAAATGTCTTTCTGTATCTGTGTGAGAATGGTTGATGTGTATATTGTGTATGGATACTGTTTAAAATTTTTAATGTATCAGATTCTGTCAAAATGTTGGCTTATAAAGTATATTTCATTTCATTCTAATATGCTGATTTGTCTCTTTGATGAATAAAACGTTAAAAAGAAGAGCATTTATTTAAAATAGAAATCTATTTTGGGTGAAACATTTTTCACCCAAAACTGAAAATTTGCTTGTGTTTTACTCAGCCTCAAGCCATCCTAGGTGTAAATGACTTTCTTCTTTCAGACGAGACGAGTTATATAAAAAATTGTCTTGGCTCTTCTAAGGTTTATCATTGTAGTGGCCGGGTGTTTCTGTTTAACAGTCCAAAACACGTTAAATAAAGAGCGTGCATCCATAAAAACGTGCCCCACATGGCTCAGGGGCATATATAAAGTGAATCCATGCATATGTGTAAGAAAAATGTCTCCTCTCCTCTTGGCTTTTATCAATGACATTTTTCTTTACAAATCTTCGTTTTGTGCTTCTAAAGCCCCTTTCACACTGCCATTCCGGCAAATACAGGGGTAAAGTGTTCCTGCAATTGCTCCCTGGTCGCTAGATTTGGCACTTTCACACTGCCAGTGATGACCCGGTATATGTGCGTGCTTTCACACACAAACCTTGAAGATCCCGTGACATCAGCGCGTGACGTGTAATGTACGAGTCGACAACGCTTGGCACATTATACTTTAACTGAAGCAAGCAAACGATCTCTGAGTCAGCGCGGAAAGTGAGGAAATAACTGATCTCTGCTTCATTACAGTTTGCACATATGTTTTCGTCGCGAATGTTGATCTTCCTTCAAAACAGCCGGTAAAAGAGTCGCGCGATAACACGCGTCATCACTTCGATACGGAATTAGATCTGGCTTTTGTTCACACAGCGCTCGTTTCGGATCGATTACCGCAATGTTACTATGTCCCCGACCCGGGTTCGATTCGGTAATCAATTCCGGGATGTGGTTGTTTTCACACAGAAGGCGACCAGGCAATGTTACGGGAATATTGCGGGTCCGACGTGCAGTGTGAAAGGGGTTAGTTCATCTTTTGTTTTTTTCTCTCTCCACATTCGTCACTAATCACGCAACGCTAACGTCCTAAGTTATCCGCCAGAGCTGCTTCTGCGTATGACAGATAGCGGAAGTTATAGAAAAATCTCTATTACATTTGAAATATAGATATTTTTCTGACAAAAATGCATGGATTTGCTACAGGAGGCCTTCATTCACCCCACCGAGCCTGTTGAGGCACATTTTATTATGGATGCGCATGCTTTATTTAACATGTTTTGGACTGTTAAACAGAAACATCCGCCTACTACAATGATACAGCTTAGAAGAGCCAGGACAATTGTTAATATAACTCTGATTGGATTCGTCTGAAAGAAGAAAGTCATATACACCTTGGATGGCTTGAGGGTGAGTATAAAACAAGCTCATTTTTATTTTTGGGTGAACTAACCCTTTAAAGTCTTATTAATGTCTTTTTTTGTTGATTGTCTGAGTGAAACCAGTAGCTTTGCTATTTGTAGCTGAAAAATAATCTAGCTTTGATAATTTCTGAAGCATCACATGATGAAATGTAGGGGATTTTAGGGTCAATTTTGTTTTCCTGATCCAAATACAGACCCATTGGCAAAATCAGACTGTCTTTAATATAGAATGAGCCTCAGTGTTTCAGAGCCTGCAGTCGAGTGTGTTACTCGTGTCATTTATAAGCCCTTCTGCACTCGGTGCAACAGCTGGCTAATGTTTAATTAAACGTCTTGGTGGAATATAACACAGAATGCTCTGCACTCAGTCAGCACTCAGTTCTCACATTGGCTCCTGTTGTCTGCCGTGACTCGGTATGGGATAATGCGATCTTGCAGGATACAGCAGCGAGGGTTCATTAGGGCCACGGCAGAGCACAGGTGCTGTACCAGAGAGCGCTGGAAGATGACTGTGATGCTGGGATATAAGCTGACACCGGAGTCTTTTTGGATGCAGAGGTGTGTGTGTGTGTGCTTGTGTTGATCTGGTCAGATTTTATTTTGTGGACATGGCCAGATCCTCTGGTCCTCACAGCAAGAGCTGGCGGTTTCTCCCCAGCACAGATGTTTGTGCTCTATACAGTCATCTTGTGCCCCTTTCTTTGCCATACAGAATATTCTAGTACCATGTGGAACTTGGTAGGACTGATCCATGGGGTGATTGTTTGAGAAGGGTGGACAAGGCTGAATATTGAGGTGAACAGTCAGTGGAAATGGCAGCTGAAATGCAGTAGACAAGAATTCTTCTCCAACGCTGGTGTACATGGGAGTAAATCATGTCAAGCCTCAGTTTTATGAGAGATCAGCCAGAGTCGCTGTGTAAAGAATGAAGATGTCTCTCTTTTAGAGAACATTTTTTTTTGTGTTGAAGCATTTCCTATTTTTTATTTTATTTTTTAATTCGTCATGCTCCACTGACATTTTCATTAAAAAAAAAAAAAAAAAAAGGATATATGTGGGAATTTAATGTAATTGTGGGAACTTGTATAATATTATTTTTAAATTTTTTTGTTCACACTTTATTTTAAAGTCAAATTCTCATTATTAACAAACCATTAACTATGACTTTTGCCACAATAAACCCCTAATTTGCGGATTATTAGTAGTTAGTAAGGTATTTGTAATTTTAAGTACTGGGTAGGATTAGGGATGTGGAATATGGTCATGCAGAATATGTGCTTTATAAATTTTGATAAACAGCCAATATGTTATAAATAGGCATGCTAATAAGCAATAGTTAATAGTGAGAATTGGTCCCTATACTATACCTTTTTTTCTAGTTATGTGAAGTTCTAAAATATTAATATTCATATTTTTATTTTATATTATATAAACTTATCGTCATATGTCAGACTCTGGTCCATGTTTTGTGTGTGTTTTGCTCTTCTTGTGACTCCTTTGTCTTTATACCGTCCTTCCTGTTCCTGTCCCTGTTGTGTGAATTGTTTCCAGCCATGTTTATTAATTTGTTCCCAGGTGTCTCCCATTGGTGTCTGTGTTTTTATAGTGTGTTCTGTCTCCAGTTCTTGGTCTGCTGTTATATGTCATTCTGTTTTTCTGATGTCTCCTGTCCTGTGATCCCCAGCATGCCGTTAATGAAACACTTTTGATTTATTTACTCCTCGTCTCCTCACTCATTAATTCCCATGTTCGTAGTGTGTGAGTCATGACACTATATTAATAATAATAATAATAATATAAAACAATACCCAAATCTAAACAACTAGAAGTCATGCAATTGCAATAGTAAAAGTGTAAACCGTAAGTGTAATTTAGTGAAGTTATTGAGTTAATTTAAAAAAAATTATGATAATATCTTTTTAATAATTTTAATATATTGGCACTTTCTGTAAAAAAATAAATAAAAGAAAGTTTGAAAACTAGCACATTTGGATTTCATTGGACAAAAGATTCTTTACTTTTTTTTATTCTGTCTACCTTTTGAATAGACGTGGACAAAAGGCCACAAAAATCCAATTATGAGAATATTAAACATTAATTCACTTTCTCCTTTGATATTTTATTGTTTACTCAACAGTCAGTGTCTAAAATACTGTTTTGATCATTCTTCAAGTTTCATTGTTATTTTGACTTTTCATCTGGTATACGTATAATCATAAAAAAACTCTGAAATCAAGAGGATGAAAGTGGCCCCAGGTGCTGTTTTTCTGCATATTAAAAAAACAAATGACTTTCCTAGATGTATTTTAACTATAGCTGCCAACCTCAACCCAAACTGATGACCATCACAACTTTTTCAAAAAATAAAAAGAAAAGAAAACAAGCACACACAAAAAAAACTTTCTTCTCTGCATTTCTCCTCTGCTTTAGTTTCCTAATCTCACTGTCTAATAACCCTGGCATTTTATATTACAAAAATGGTTGGCTCTGTGACAAATTGCTTTTGTTCCTCTATTATAAATCACTTTGACTAAGAGTGTCCGCTAAATACCTAAACATAATTGACTATGAAAGAGGCTTTCTCTGGCTGGATTTGGCCTCATATCTCAAATGCCGCACAAATCTGTGCTCATTGGTACTGTATAGGCTGCATATTAAAATAGTTTGAGCATTCATATACGTGACCTTTATCCAGTTCTTGCAGTCGGGTTTGGTTGACACACGGCCTACTCCTCAGCCATCACACCACAGTAATTAGTGTAATCGAGTCATAGTTTCTTCTCGGAGCTGTGACAGCGTAAGAGGCGTCTTCGTGCAGACTGTGAGGAACCTGTAAAAGTTGAGCTCTTAATGGTCTCATTCTTGCTGTAGCTCGGCAAAGCTGTGCAAATACCCCCATGAGAGCGCATAATTAGTCTCTCAGTGGTTTCAGCACATTTCGTGAATTATTTGTGAAAGTTTGACGAGCTGTCAGACTGCAAAGTTGCTTTGGTCTCACTGTTGATGGCTTGGGCCTGTTGTACTGTTGGCATGTGACATATGCAGAAGAGTACAGGTTATAGCGTCATGTTGTTAGGACATGCTGCTTTGATACGAGATACGACACAAATGGACATCTTACAGTTTCTTTCCTTTCTTGTGTGATTTGTTACATTGTTCATTTGCCTCAGCAGCAAACTCATGTAAACTATATTTGTCCTGGCTTTGACATTTTTGTGTCAAAAATTGATGAAAGTGTGACAGTGTCTGCACTACGGTGTTCATTACCATAAAAATTGTGTTCCTCGTTTTGTAAAAGGCACAATAAATACACATCCAGTGGGAGTCCGTTGGGCTTAAAAGTTGAAAAGTGTAGATGAAAGAAATAAGATTGAGCTTCGATTAGGTGGTGATCAATAAATGAAGGCTCATTAATCGAATAATTCCTTTAATAAAACCCTAACCCTAAAACAAATAGAATTCACTTATGGTGAGTCTTTGGTGATAAGGCTGTCTTTAATTTCTGTAATAAAATTCAGCATAATTGCAAGCCTGCTATTTGCTTTTAACAGTTCAATAAATAAGGTTAACACTTACATTTTAGGTAAAATATAGCCAATTAGTGGTTGTTCAAATAAAATGTGTGTTGGAAAACATGGGACACAGAGCAGTGGAATGCAGAAAAATTAAGTAATTTAATTTATAATATATTGAAGTAATGAAGTATTTGAAGTAAGTGTTTGTTTACAAAAAACAATAGAAAACTAGAGATTATACAAAATCTTTAAATTTTTTTACATTGCACTTCTCCAAGTAAAACAAGCATTTGTATAATGAAATCAGTGTTTTTGAACAAATCAGTGAATGAATAAATGATTTAATCACTCACTTAATGAGTACCCTAAGAAGAATGCATTTTTGCATTCAAAAAGCAGTATTTGGATGGAAAAAAAACACCATTTTCTGAACCTTTTTTCTTAAACTTGAATTTCTTTTAATGTATAGAAATCCAATGGAAAGTAGTGCAGTGGAATACAAAAAAGTTCAAAGACTTTATTCTTTCTTTGCGCAACTTAATGGAAGTACTTTCAAACAAAGCCACAGCATGCAGAAACGAAAACATGTACATTCCCGGAAAAACTCTCCAACAGGGTGCTAGACAAAAAATCCCCACCAGCCATGGCATTACATTTCTTCATAGACACTGGAGTTGAAGTTGGAGTGGGAGTGTATTACTTTACACACATTTTATGCTCATTTTAACAAACAGGGAAAAAAAGCAAGACATTATTTTCTGTGGTAATCAATAGCACACGGTGCACTAAATCTATACTAAATATACTTGCACAGTCCTCTTAAGTGCTGTTTCTTTCATTGCCCAACTGAGAGTCCCAAGTATAGTATGCAGTTGTTTACTAGTGGCATGGTGGCCAAAATCACTGAAAGCAATCTCTACTGTTCCCTGTACGCAGGGGTCTATATTTAACATTGTAGCATACCCTCTCCTTCGTTAATAAGAATGAAAAGCATTCTATGATATGTAAATACAGGGTGTCCTTATGAGGATAGAGTATGTTGTTTAATATTCTCTTGCTTGTTTTCTCCTACTTTGCATTCTGTTGAGGTGCCGCTTTACCAGGGTCCCATTGAGAGCAGTGACAGAGGAAGATCGTCTCGTCTTCTTTTGCTTCCCCCAGCCCACTCTATGTCTCTTTCTCTCTCCTTTCCTCTCTTTTTCATAAATATCTTACATTAGACTGTGTGCGCGTGTATGTGTGTGTGTCTGTGTGTGAGAGAGACAGATTATGCATCATGGGATTTAATTGATCCCTCTGGGGTGGCTTCAGAGTGTTTTGGAGATTTAAGAACAGCAGAGTTTGAACTCAACACTGATTCTTGAAGCCTTGGAACACACGGTGTACCTGCCTCGCAATGTACTACATATTTACATTGCTGTGTTTTGAAAAAACAGGTAAATAATTAAGTTGGAAAAATGGCCATATGTTATGCAGCTGAACTATGTGGTGCAATTTAGCACTAGCTATGTTTCCATTCAAAGATGGACATTTAACTTATGCACAAAACTTGAATGTCGCATAAAACGTATGCGAAATAAAGCACCGTTTCCTTCCAAGGCTAAAAGAACAAAATCGTCACTTCCCGGTAAACTGTCAATTAATATCTCTAAGAAAACTAGGAGAAGCAACTAATCATAATAATTTTCATATGTAAAAAAATTACTTGTGCTTCAGAGAGAGCAGACGTAACACAATAAATGCAGTCATTACATTTGGATTTAAATGCCTGCTGTTTGGGAACGCAGTCATGCAAGATCGTAATTATACAGAAATACTTTGATGATAGACTTTCCTCAGACATTTCAGAAAAACCAAAACAAAATCTAGATGCTGTGAACGAGATCGGTCCACTGGTTAGTCAGTTTATCCTGTCTCATAGCGCAAGTCATGTCACTTTTTCAATGTGCATTGTGGAATTTATTCGGTAAATGTGTTTCCATCTTAGTTTTTTCTTATAGGATAAAAGTTTATTCTACTTAGTTGAGCACATACGTTTTTTTTAATGTGCATTTTTAGAATTTATCCAGCCAGCCGTTTTTATATGATAATCCAAAATGTGCATAAAAATATGTGGATGGAAATATAGCTACTGTGTTGGTGGTGTAGCGTTTACTCCCCTCCATTGACCTTTTGTTCTTTGGATATTACAGATACTGCATTATACTATCAGCAAGTAAGCACTTTTACCCTATCCTATTAGATGTGTTGGCATTGCGCTAAGATCTAGCCAATTACAGAACATTTTATATGAAAAATACTATTTCAGTCTTTGTATCTCAGATTTTTGCATTTAATTCAATGTAATTTTTTGTACTTGTTTGTGAAATTTGTTTAACAGCCTTTTTTCAGTGCATGTGGGGAAATAATTTTGTTAAAATTTTGTAATTTTGTTAATATATTAAATGTATCATTTACCATGTATTTACTGTTGTTTTTTTTATAATATTACCTGTATATTATTTTTGCATAATTGCTATCCTTATTTCTATTAGCATAAAATAAGTATTATTAGTGTTATCATATATATATATAAAATTAAATTTATTTAAAGTGACACTTGCACGTCATTTATTTCTTGAAAAAGCTAAATGAGAAACAATTCTGATAATTTTTAGATAAATTTATACTGAAAAATGTAACACCTAACTTTCCCTAGAAAAGGAAATGTATATTATATTCTGTACAAATGTATATATTTTTCCATATTATGAGGGAGGTAAGGGGAAAAGGTTAGCAAATTTGACAAATAATTCTAATCGAATGGCAAGTAACACACTGAATTAAATGTGAAAATGTAGAAATGCTGAAATAACATTTTCTTGCAAAACATACTCCAATCATCTTTATTTTCAATAAAGTGCAGCATGGGGACTACAGACATTGCTAAATTAGTTTTGTCTTGTGAAACGATTTAGGTAAGTTTTAATTATAATCTTATTTAATCAATGCCCCTCCAAGGTTTTGAAGCCCCACATAACTTTGCATCACAGAAAACCAAAAATAAATGCATAAAATAAATTAACGATACAAACAAGACAAAAATAAATAAAACTGTGAAATCGTTCCCCCAACCCCATTTTAGTGGCTTAAATAGATGATGATTTTGGCCTGCATGGGAATTAATTTTAACCAGTATCAGTTTATCAGTTTAGATAAATATTTGAACCTCCTTATATAAGAGTATGACGCTGAACAATACAGCTGTCAAAATCCATTCATATTAAAAGATGTTATAGTGGTTTAAACGTTGCTGATACTATCCTGTATGTGAATGGAGTGGACCCAAGCAGTAGAAGTTGGAGAAATATATATATATATATATATATATATATATATATATATATATATATATATATATATATATATATATATATATATATTTATTAGTGGTGGGCAGTTTATCCTGTTAACGTGCTGTGTTAATGCAAAACTCTTATCGGGCGATAAAAAAAATATCGCCGTTAATCTATTCTCAAAGTTGGGTTGGGAGCTGGGTCTAGGCGAGCTATGATGACTTTCACCTTGATATTTTATATAACCGACTGGCTGAGGCCAGCCTAACGGACAGCGACACTGAACCGAGCTCTCTTCTACGAAGTTCTCCTCAAAGTCCCTCCTGCACCGGAACGAAAAAATGCAAATCGCAGTTTGAAACAAACAACAAGGTGTGAAAGAGCACAATTCAATACTCGCTGTGTTCTGGTGTTCAGGGCTCATGCAGAGAAAGGCGTCTCGAGACGCTAAAAATAAGCGTTTTCAAGTGTTTTGATCAAATGCTTATTTTTGCTCTAGTGCCGACAAATACATACGAAATATGTCAAAATATCCACCTTGGAAATTATGCTCGAAAAAACAGTCAGTTATTTCTTAAGGGAAAGTAAACAGTTGAGGAAAAAAATGGGATGTGTATTATATTGGATGCGTTCATCGTCTCTTAAAGTGACCGTGCCTAATTTAGCTACTGGCTGCTGTAATGTTAATCCAAGAAAATGAAAGAAAATCACTCACTGCTCTTGACTACTTTGTAGTTTTAAAAGTCAAACCAAAATTTATTCAGACACCAGATATATTTTTTGATATATATAGCAAAACTGTAATGTGAGAAATGTTGAAGGTGTTTAAATAAATGTAGGTTTCATTGTATATTTCATTTTTACATTGAAGACTATCCAGTGCTTTTTTACATTTAATTATTTAGTTTCTGTACCTTGACACCTACAAACTTGAAAAAACCTTAAACATTGTGTAAATAGCACAAAGAAATAAAAATAAACGAACATACAAATTAGACAATTTCAAACAGGGCCCACTGGTACAACCTTCACCGGGTCCCCGCTTGTGCAATGTGGAATTAGTTTACAGCTTTTTCAAGCAGTTTGTGATGCATTTTGGAAACAGGAGATGTACATTTCTAATGCACAATCTAGCTTGATCAACCCCTTCTCAAAGACTTACTATTTGTCAATTTTATTTGGGTAACACATATTCTGAATGCCGTCGGCAGAATTAGAATGAGCCATTTTAATCTAGATTAATCTAGATTAATTTGAAAATCACAGTGAGATTAATCTATGCCCACCTCTAATATATATATATATATATATATATATATATATATATATATATATATATATATATATATATATGTACATTCTTATATAAGAAACATACAGTGTGTGTCAGCACAATGGGAAACAACCTCCTAAGGGAAAACATGGAAAGAACAGATTTTCTATCTTATACAGTACATCATTGACCCAATTGTCAGTTCATGAGTTACTGCTGTTCTATGCTGCATGTATGTTCTCACTTCTTTAGTCGTGGTTTCTTGCTGTGAGAGTTCTTTGTCTTAAAGCCAATGTCAGGTTTGTTATGCGTGAGATAAGAACATGTCAGCTGGCAGCATGCAGCTCTGAAAGACACTTGATGAGTGAGGTGTTCATGAAAGGAATGATCTGAACTTAATCAGCCGTCGTGAACACACAGCATGTGAATTTTACAGCTGTTCATCATGCTCATGTCTAGCTGTGACCCTCAGAGGGAATTTTTGTGAATTTGATAAGTAAAACTTCTGAGTCTGAGATGAAAGAAACCTAGATGTTTTGTGTTAAAACAATGTGCAGTGCTGTGTTGTTTCTAATTTGTGCAACAGGCATAATATACTGTAATACTTGCTAGTGCGATGTGCTAGTTTATTTCTTTTCTTTCTTTTTTTTATGAATTATAGTTTTGATACTTTTATTTATCTGGAACACGTTGAATTGATCAAAAGTAAACTGTAAAAGCATTTGTTACAAAATATTTAAATTTCAAATAAGTGCTGTACTTTTCAACTTCATCAAAGAATTGTGAAAAAAGGAGCTGTTTTGATCATAGTTAAAGATGCTTCTGGAGCAGCAAATCAGCATATGAGATAGGTCCCCGAAGGTTCATGTGACACTGAAAACTGGAGTAATGGCTGCTTCCTTTTCAGCTTCATGTCTCACCTTATGTTTTAAGGCAATACTTTGCTGGTGAAAAGGGTAAAAAAAATAAAAAATATATATGTGTGTGTATATATATATATATATATATTACTAATAATTATTACCTTACCCAGTTGATTGATTAAATTGATAATTGCAAAAAAAAAATTGGATTACGAGTTTTCCAAAATGTTAGGTTTAAATTTTCAAATGAGGCATTATTAAATTAAATAAGCACTAATTTGCATACATTTCTTGTACACAAATCTAAATACTAGATGAAGTCTGTTTTTGATCAAATAAATGCCACCACAAATGACATGAATGACTTTCTTCAAATGCTTAAAAAAAACTTACCAAATCCAAACTTATGAATGGTGTGAACATTTTTCTTTTTTTAAGTAACACTTGAATGTTCTTTAAGCTTAAAAGTTCATTATTTAATTTAAAATGACAGTTACTACTTTATTTACACTATAATTTTTTATATGAAAAATTAATATGACTAGGAACATTTTTGTAAATGAATAATAAAAAAGAATAAGATAAACTGAATTCAGAAGTCTGACTGTGTATGAATGTACAAATGCATACAATATTCAGTGCATTTAAAAGACGTTTCAAAAATGCATTTTACAATTTTTTTTATATAACAAGAATTTTCAATAATTTTAATATTTCATTTTGATATATTTGAATTTTATGAAACACTTAATTGCATATTTTTGTCACGTCATGTGTTGTGTACAGTTGGTGCTTCTTTCATGGAATGAAATATGGAAAACTACATTTCCAACCGAAAATATGCTCATGACTACTGTATATCTTGCTATTAGGAAAGTTTTAAGGTGGTCTTTGAGAAAGGTATAAATAACAGCAATGATTCAAGCAGTCTTTGCCATAAGAAGTGTATATCAAGCTGACAAGACTCAGCTGACATTCAAGATTTCAAAGCTTGTTTTGAAACTAGCCTCTACTATATAACCATGAGTCCATAGATATTCTATCAAACTGTGTGTATTTGGGGTGCCTGCAACAGTAAATCCAGTTAAAGGAGGCGAAAACATCCAATATTCGGGCCAGATTTAGGAAAACATCCCAGTTTGTTCACACACCCATAGCCACCAGTGTCGGTTAAACGTGATATGAAGGTTTCTGTGTGCTGTATTTGCAGGAGAGAGCACATATACCGATGTATTTCACGCTGAACAGCTATCATAAATAACACTCTCTACCATAACTGACTGCAATTCTTTGCCAAATATTACAGCTTAGCTTCATGTCATGCTAGTCTAGACATGCCAGCCAACACTACCTGCCAAGTAAAAGTGAGCACAGAGTTTAGTAAAAACAGATTTATTTTAGTTTGTTTTGAGGTTATTCAATCCAGTAGGATAATTAAGTTAGCTTTTATTGACACTCAAATATGATTATGGATGGAATAGTTAGCTTATTATGAAAATAATGGCTTTCCCTTGGAATTGGTTTTCTACTTAGCATCTTAAGTAGCATCTTGGCATTTGAGCCGTGGGGATCCGAAAGCTTTTTTCCCCCTCTACTTTCTCCGCTAGTTTTCCCTCCTTCAGATTGGGTTATATCATAAGTCTGGTTATCATGCTAATATTCTTTAGTGAGTGAGAGAGGGAGAGAAAGCTGTATATTGTGGCAGTAATTCCACATTATGTGATCCACAGGCATAGCTACAATGACACTGCTCTCCTGGTATTTTCTTTAATCCTCCCTCCATCCTTCCTTCACTTTGAAAACTACAACAGTGAGAGAGAGAGAGAGAGAGAGAGAGAGGGAGAGAAATAGAGAGAGCGCAACAGGATGAAACGCTCTCTGCCATCTGCTTCTAGAGGCTAATAAAAGCAACATCGTCACACTGTTAAATTATGCCTTTTAATGATTGTGAATGTACACGGATATTAGTGGTGGATTCTCCTCGGGAACCCGATGAATGCCTTGCGACCGACTCTGAGCTTTTGAGATGATGTGGAAAATAGCAGTAATGCTTGATTTCAAATGTATTATTCACTTGTAAAAAGTAGGTCTAGAACTCAGAAAACGTGTATGTTGATATGTAAGGGATAACTGACGTGAAATTAAAAAAAATGTAATCCGTACCCTAGGTGATGATGCAGTTATGATGAAAAGTTAACTGGATTCTCTTTATTCCACAGTTATTCCACTAAACATATCTCAATGGTTTTCATGTAGGCTAGTCTTCTTTAAAGTATTTCTTATACTCCTACTACTACTACTATACAGTAGGTGCAGTTATACCACACTATTACTTGTTTTTTTTTTTTTTTTTTTTAAGTTTGTGAGGTTAAATAAATTTTACTTAATTAAAAATATAGTGATTAACTGTCAAGTCAAGAGCAGTCTGTAAACAGAATAGATGTTTTAATATGCTCATTATGTTTTAAGTACGCAGTATTTCAGTTCAGTTATATAACTTGCTTTAAGTCACTTAACTTTAAGTAATTTGCTTTATTTATTTATTTTATTTATTTTAGATTACTTTTTACCAAACTTGTTTTAAATTACCAAAAAAGAAAAATTAAGGAGGATCAGTAATTTTTATTTTTTATAATTAACTACTATTGAGTGAATATGTAATTGCGTAATGCATAAAAAAGTAAATGTCTGATTATGAGCATTTTAAAATGTAAGATAATTGAATTACAAGTACTTAATTTTTTGGATTCTGATTACATAATCCAGGTTACATGCAATCAGTTACTTCCCAGCACTAAGCATTAACATATGCCATTCATGTTTACATAAAACCACCTAAATGTAGATGAGATAGTTTCTTCATCAAAACAGATTTGGAGAAATTTAGCATTAAATCGTTTGCTTATCAGTGGATCCTCAGCAGTGAATGGGTGCCGTCAAAATGAAAGTCCAAACAGCTGAGAAAACAATCACAATAATCCATACTTTAATAAACAAATTCATCATGACGTTTTTAACTTCAAACCCTTGTTGCATCTAAAATATTGTATCCATAACCCATAAATCACCTCATCTGTATCAGGAGCTTAAGCATGGTTTAGAAGTGAAACAAGGCAAAAGAGTTTGAAATAAATCTGTGTCAGTGGATTTTTCCTGTGAGAGGACAACAGAAGATAGATTTTTTTTCACTAGAGGAATTTTTATTTTGTATTATGAACTTATGAACTAGTTTTGAAGTGACAGTTTAACATTAAAACGCCTTGATGGATCTTACAAACATGCAGCTTTTGACTTCACAAGATGTTAATTGATTTACTGAAATTGTGTGGATTGTGTTGTGTTGTATCAGCTGTTTGTACTTACAGACTCACTGTATCTTGGATGGAGTTTTTGTTTTTTTATTTTGGGTGAACTATTCCTCCACGCAGGTTTGAAAAATAGTCTATTTTAGCTTTTAACATTTGTTTCAATGTTAAATCTTGAGTTAGACCCATGTGGCCCATGGGGCATTAGCACCACATTTCAAACAGTTAAAAGACTTGTCAATCAAGACAAGCACATTTTATTTTTCTTTCATTGCAGCACTTAATCTGGAAATGTGCCATTTCCCACCCTTCAGCGCTGTAGCAGACCCGAGCTATGTAGGAAATCTCACCCCATAAATGCCATTTCATACCACTGCAGTCACTGAAGATGGATGGATGGTTCCGTGGAGCAACATAACCCATGCAGTAGTGTGGAGGCTGGCCGACTGAGGGCTGCCAGTGGCAGCATGCAGCTTTTGTGTGTCCGTCTCATTTTACAATACATCAGCTGTGCAGAGCGCATCACGGAGCCATCGGTGCCATCCATTCATCATGCCCCGTCACAAAACCATCAAATCTCAGGGATGAGGCCTCATCACAGGAGCCACATTAATCCCCAGCAGCCTGCTAACACCTAATGCAGACATAAGAGTGATAATAAAATCATAACAGTATATCAGAGGAGCCTCCTCCACCCCAGGGACTAGCTGCGGGATTACAAATGTACCGACTGACATTATTTTACCTCCCAGCCCTTTTGGGATTCACTCGTGAATTAAATATTTGCACGTTTCAGGCTGATGGGACCTTAATGTAAACTGAGAATATTCACAGCATTAAAACAAACATGGCATAAGCTGGTTCATGTTCCATACATAGCCAATGAGCTTAAGCATTTAGCAGTGCCTCTGAAACCCTCCACCTTCCCCAGCTCCACCTGTATAGATCTGCTACAGGTTATTATATATGCTATTTTTGCAGCGGCACTATGTCTTAAATACTCACAGCACCAGTCGGTGTATGGATTGGCAGTAGCAAGTTCTTGTACTCTGTTTCAGCAGCAGCAATAATCATGTACACACTAAAGGCCTATTTCAGTCTTTTTACTTCAGAATTTAGAATTTGTATCATTTTTATTAATTATTGAATTCATTCAATTATTGAAAAAGCTTTTATAAATGAATATTAATTTATAAAGATTTTTAGATTGTTATTAATTACCAACAACAGTTTGAGTGAAAAGTTGAAGTAAAATGTATTCATTTATTGTTTATTTATTTTTCAGTTGCCACCCATTTTCAGTCAAGAAGTACTTTGCCAAAAAGTTCAGTTTGTTACCAGTAATGTATTCTAAGCATATGTGACACATATGCTCTTCTGTGGAACACAAAGAAGATATTTAGAAAATATATTTACAACACTGACAAAATGATCCATGAGAACAGTATTGTGTGATGTCACCCATCTTCCATCTTTTACAAATGACCAAAATATTGGCTTGGACGGGGAAAGGTAAAAAAAAATCCCCAAGAAGGATAGATAAATTATGAACATTGTGGATCTTTGAGAGTGAATGATCTCAGAAGCAGCACTGAGCCAAAGCAGCCCCTGAGGGCAAACATTATATTATTATCCTGAGTCACTGAGGATCATGGGTATCACTCGCATAATCTCCACGAGTATCTCTTTTCTATGTGGCCGCATGCAGAAAAATATTATTTTTAGGGGATGCTGATCCAAATGAATATCCCTCGCCTGCAGCGTTCCATTGCTGCCCCTGGCGACAGGATTATGGGCTGTCACCTACGGAGAAAGCGAGAGAATGTGGCCCCATTCAGTGTCTGCCATTCACGTGTACTGTTTTAACACAGAGAAAAGATGAGCTGTGCAGTCTCATCTTCCAAAATGGCATTACCCCTCTCCTTAATCCCTCAAATGGTCCTGCGGGCAGTCGATTTGCAGCCACCCGGCTGTGAAGAGAAGTAATGATGGCTTATTGACCTGTTTGCTGTTTGAGCAACAAGGCCAGCAGCAAATGTGAGAGTTCCTATTCCTCACATGTCACGGCGAATACGCCGGCCTCCAGAGCCCGTTAAAGACTCACATAAATTTCAATAATAGTTGATTCTTCTTTAGACCTGTGTGTCTAAGGTGGTCATTACATTAGGAGCGATTACCGGCCATTTTCTCTACGTCTCTCAGCCTTTAAGCAGCCTGTAATTAAATGGCACCTAGATGGTTTCATTCTTCACAGTTACAGAGTATTGACTTCGAGGGTAGTGATGTGTAATTTAGGGCTGGAGTGTTAACTTTACGGAAAGTGATCGCGAAGGTTTTTGAAAGAAGGGTTGAAGAAAAAAAGTCTCAGATGATTATGGATCCGCACCAGATGTAAATGGTAATCAACTGCAGAGAGAGTTCACCAAGTATGTTTGTGTGCGTATGTACATACATACTTTACACATTTATATACAAATTTCAATTTGCTAAAAACTGAGCATTGATCCTTTTAATTTTAAAGGGGTCATATGATGCTGCTAAAAAGAACATTATTTTGTGTATTTGATGTAATGCAATGTGTTAATGTGGTTTAAGGTAAAAATAAATTGCATTATATGACTCCTTTAAGATCCTGGATTTTCAACTCCACTATGTAAATATCAACATAATTTTAGCTACCTGCCACCTTGTTTTTAAAATGCACAGTATGCAAATTAATATATTGCTGTATATATATGAAGTGAAGAGGTTTCTGAAAATCTACTGAAACACATTGGCATGCATTTGTCGTTTTATGTGTTTAACCATTTGAAATAACTTGAGTGGGAGCAGGAGAAGAAAATGGTTAGTTAAGACAGACGGAGAAGGAGAGAGAGAGTGAATTTCTGATTAATGTTATCCAGAGCAGCCCCGTCTGTTTTAGCTTCTTTTCTTTCTGATGCTGTTTATCTATCATGGCTGCCCCGGGGAGGGCAGAGGGGGTCAAAAGCTCTGTGTTAGTTCCTCCCAACCATCATTTCTGCTTATGGGGCTGTCACAGCCAAACATATCCCCTACCATCAAACTGGGTGGGGTATGCTGGAACAGGCTGAGATCCATATCCATGTGCACCGCAATGTATGAATTTCCCCTATGGGATTAATGATGACATTTACCTTAGTACTGCTCAGTGCAGTCTCTATAGTTTTCCTTAGTGCGTTTGTTCCCCTTCAGCCCTTTAGAAATGGGAATTTCATTCTCAAAGATCATAAAAAGGGTGCTTTATATATACTGCCCATCACTGTTCATCCTGATTGCCGGTGAAGTGGATTGCATGGGTGGATATTGCCTCGCCCCGATTTTCTTTATTTAAGACAGCCAATGAAGGTCAAAGACAGTCCAATAAGCCATGCGTCTCCCATCCATTTCAGGTCTGGTAGTGATAGGAAGGTGTAGGTACATTCGCTGACTGTAAGAGGTGTTTGAAACTGAAGAGGGAGCAGCAACAAATTGTCCAATTTGTAATAAACGAGAAAGCCCTGGGCTAGAATAAATCTGGGGGTGAGCCACCCCGCACATGACTCAGACTGCAGAGATTCGCAGAACGCAAACCCTGTCATTTATACGTAGAAAAAAACGCAAGACTGTACTTGTGCTTAAGGCTCTTTAATGTGCATTTAAGAGAAGTATCTGTGGGAGGATAAAGCGGAATGTGTTAATGTACGTTATTGTACTTACTGCTGACAATTGCTTGGTATTGACGGATCCTCTTGGAGACAATCACATACCTTAGCAACTGGCAGCGTACAAAAGGGCTTTAACAAATGCTTAGAAACTAGACTTGAGTGGAAAAAAATGGAGCTTGCCTTGGCATTGCTAGTTCAGTGTTTTTATTGGTGTTCTGAATGAAATTTTTCTTGAAAGTATTCTTGTTTTAACTTTGACAGTTGCTAGGGTGTTCAGTTGTTTCAGCATGTTGCTATGCAGTTACTGTGGGTGTTTTGTTGGTGTTCATCACATTACTAGGGTGTATTGAGTGTTTTCATTGTATTGCTATCCATTTGCTAGAGTATTCTGAATAGTTTATCATGTCGCTATAGAGTGTTCTGGTGAATTTATTATTATTATGAATATTATTATTATTATTATTATTGCATGCTGTTAGTGTTTTGAGAGTTTTTACTGTGTGCTGCTCTGAGTGTTTTTAGCATCTGTCTATCCATGTGTTCCTTTTATATTCGTGTTTATTAACCCTGACAGTTGTTAGGATGTTCCATTTGTGTGTTGTGTTGCACTTAATTCCTATTTATTTTATTGAGTGTTCTGAATAGTTTTAGCATGTTGCTATAAGAGTGGTCTTAGTATTTTTACTATGTTTCTGTGTAGTTGCTGTAGTGCTATGAGTGTTTTTACTATATTAGCCTATTATTAAGTTGCTAGGGTGATATGAGTGTTTTAACATGCCATGTACTTCCTGTGGTGTTTTGAGAGGATGTACTATAGCACACTGATATTAATTTGTGTGTGTGTGTGTGCACGTGCGCGTGTGTGTGAGGTTTCAGAGTATGTTTTTCCATGCTGATATGCAGCTTTTGTGGTGCTTTGGGTGATTTTAGCATGTTGCTTTGGAGTTGATGCCATTATATACCAAATTTTTCATAATTTATTCACCCTCGTGTTGTTTCCAAACTATATGACTTATTTTCTTCTGTGGAACATGAAGATATTTTAAAGAATTGTTGTAGCAGTTCCAATTCCCATACAATGGAGGTCAATGGGATTTTGTTGATTATCAACATTCCTCAAAATATGTGTTTTTCTGTTCCGCAGGTGAAAGAAGTGGTTTGTTCATATTATTATGCTAAGTATAAGCAATAATACTAATACTAGTGTACTGTGAAATATATAATTGAAATGATCATATTTAACTTTTCGTCATGAATTAGGTTTCTTTTTTAACTATGATTAAAAGGATACACTAACGAAATACATTTACTGTATTCGCCAATGCTGTATGATGTTACAATGCTATTTTGGACTATTTACAGGAAAACTCCAGTTTGAATCCATGCCCTAGTTTTGGAGTACTATATGTATAATTGGGTTCCTGGTAACTGATAAGTATGTTAATTGCCACCTCTCCTCCCTAAGGCAGGCAGTTATTGAGGCCTCAGTCCCATTGGACTGCCTTAAGAACCTGGCCGATATGTTCTTCACCTTCTTACAAGGTGACTTGCCCTCAAGGTCACAGTCGGTGAGAGAAAATCTCAAATCACCTTGACTGCTTGCCACTCTGTGTGACAGTTTTATCATGCCACCAAGTTAATTCTAGATTTTCTTGGCTGTGGAGGAAGTGGTCGAGTACAGTCGCTGCTTAAGTCAATCCGAGTCCTTGAGTCCGCATGGTGCACTTGACTCGTGTGGACTCCTGCTTTGTAAGTGATGAGGTGGCAGTGGTTTAAAAGGCATTGATTAAACAGCTTGTCACTGAATGGCCTAGCTATCACTCACGACTATCTGAGAGTGCACATGGACTCTCTCTACACATCTCTTTTTGATTTCAGATGAAGTCAGAATGTGCTTCTGTCCTTGCCTGACTTTATTCTCCCATTCGATCTCCTAAGCACAGATGAAACACACATACTGATGTGTCATCATCTTGGTAATGTTTTCTGTTAGTTAGTTAGTTGAGCTATTCATTCTAAGGTACTAATCGTACAGTTTCTTATAAACTTCAGTCTATAGAAATTCCTGAGAATGGAAAATTCATATGGGGGCAACACAGATTACGCAATGCGTTGAGGCATGAGTTGTGCTTCATACATTGCTAGACTTTTGTCAAACCTTTTCTGTACCTTTACAGTGTACATTTGAGTCAGTTCATGCTTTCCCTGAAAACTGAAACCAATACGTTGTTGTTGCTAGCACCATCTACTGTTTGCGTATAGCATGACCCTATTAAAGTGCGTAATATGTACATCCCTAGCACTACCTAGTGGAGTTACAGATTTCTTGAACACATCTTTTCCCTCTGCCTTTGATTGGCTGAACAGTTGGACTGGCCCTAAACCTACACTGGTAATTGGATTACCTTTTTTTTTTTATTAAGTAATTATATTATTAGTTGACTCTGCATATTAACCTAGAATTTTAACTAGAAGAAAATACCCACAGAAAATACCAGTTTTCCCACCATTATTATTTGGCTTTCAGTATAAGTGCTTATTTTGCTCTGTCATGTGGCGCTTTGAGCGAAGGCTTTGGTCTGTATTACTGGCCTGTCTTACCTTTAATACCACTCGAAAGCCTGACTTTGATCAATTCAAAGCCTCTTCATCATAAATTCAGACAGGTAGTCAACTATTCATATGACTGTAAAGCACCCAGCCACATGCCTCTGTTGTCGTGACTGTGAGGAATCCCTCTTACTAATGAGAGACTTACGGAGAAAATCCGGCGAGAAATTAATGCTTTATGACAAATATTTTTAGAAATGATTAAACCCTTTTGGCATTGAGTGAGCAAGGCTGCTTATTGGCTCAAGGCAACAGACAGATTTATGGTAGATTTCAAGATTTGCCATAAGTCCAGAAGTGATGTATAATTCGCTGTTCTGGTCTTCACCTTGGATTGACTTTGTTTTGCAGATTTATTGCTTCGGAATTGCTCCGTCCTGCACTTTTTTTTAATTGAACATCATCTGACCCAGCTCTGACTAAGAGAAGCGGCAAGGAAAAAGTTATGAAGTAGGTCAAGGATGTGGGAAAGAGAGCGCTTTTAGCATACTGAGTGTGCAGTTATTTTTCTTTTTTCCTTTTTTTCATATTTTCCTCAGTGCTGTGATGAAGATGGAGAGTGAAGAGCCAGTGGATCATTATTTTGAAGATTACCCTCTTAGCACTGCCTGAAGCTAATTTAAAAAGTAAAAAAAATGACTTTTATTTTTAAAGGAATAGTTCACCCAAACATTTACACTCATGCTCATGTCATTTGAAAGCCATGTCATTCCATATCCATGTTAATCCACCCTTTTTTTTCTTCTGTGCATCATTTTGTGAAGAAGATTTATAGACATTTTCAATAACATTTGTTTATGGGAAACCTTATGACATTTGACAACCAAACAACATCCATACTTTTTTTTTTTTTTTGGTGATCAATTCCTTTAAATCTTTCTTATTATGGCACTATAATATTTTTTTTAATACCAACTATATAAAATATAATAATGATGGAAAAGAGGAACACACACACACAGACACACACACACACATATATATATACATATATATATATATATATATATATATATATATATATATATATATATATATATATATATATATATATATATATAGAGAGAGAGAGAGAGAGAGAGAGAGAGAGAGAGTACACTGTAGCGATGTAGTGGTATCAAAATCTCACAATATTGATAATATTGCGATATGAAGTCCACAATGTGATATTTTTTGTGATATTTTAAAAACCGACAAACTTTATAAATTTAAAGTTAAATTCTTCTATCTAATGCACTTTAAGAGTTTAAAATTAAGAGCTCAAATGTTCTTAACTAAGAAAACTTAAGTCAGAAAAAAGTCAGTGAATTGACTTGTATCTGAACCTTAAAGGGAACTCAACTGTCTCGGTCTAAATTACATTCACACAGGTGTTTTAGGAAGTCTAACAAATTAGAACATGATAATAATCAAAACGACAACAACGACAGTAATAGTCATATATTGTAAAACAAATAAATGAAATGAAAATGAATATTTTGTGCGCACTAAACTCATTGCACGTGCAATAAACAAGTTCACTGCATTCACTGTGGACAGAGCTGTTCTGAGGCACAGAAAACAAGATGATCACCTAAAAACATTTTGAAACGCTCAGACAAAAAAGGACTTGAAGGGATTGAGCCATATTGTGCTTTCAGTTTGAGTTTGTTTGACAGATACTGTACCAAAGCAGAATGCCCCTAAACACACATTTGAAGACCTTTTATGTTATAATAATAAGTTTAGATATACATTAAAAACTACACTTTTTGCCTGTAAGACCTTTTGTTTCATATTGTCAAGTGACCACAGTAATATCTGCACAGTTTTGCCAATGATATCATGATATTGCTAATACGTTAAATCATTTTTAAACAGTATATATACCAATTATTGTATATAAACTATAATAAAGAAATAGAGGAAGAAATGTCTCTGAAATACATAAAGACTAGAATTCGCTGAAGCTGCCTTGTAGACTCCATATTGAGTTTTCGGTTTGTGCTGTTTATTTTAGTATGTCACTAGATGCGACGGTTTCGATTTTGCATGGAAGCAAAGCTCTGTGGGTCTTTTGTACTGTGTAATGTATGTACACAAAACCTGTTCTATTTATTTTCCAGGGAGCAGGGTGAAAAATACTTTTTTTTTTTTTCCCAGTGCTTAGTTTATGACAGCCTTACAAACGCTGCACTTTTCAATGCAAATGCCAAATTGCATAGAGGCTGGCCTGAGTAGGCCATGAGTAGGCCATGCTAATGGCAGAGTGTATTGTAAAGTTGTCATCTGTCGTCACACATTTTCCTCCCGCCGGGGCTCTGTTCTTTGATGTGAGTTGAGACAGTAATGTGTGTTTGGGAGAGAATGGCTGCTGCTCGCGCTGAATAGTGGAGTTGACAGCACTCAGCTGCAATTGGACATGCAGTGCAAAAGCGGGTCTCTCTCCACAGCATCAGATCGCTCGCTCACTCGCTCTATCTCTCTCTCAGTCTCTCTATCTCATCCTAGCAGCTTGAGCTCTGTGCTGTATGGATTCTCCATGTAAAGCCACCGCTCGCCTCTCTTCCTTCTGGTCGGGCTTCACAGAAGGACACACGCCGCAGGGCAGCTGGCGACCGCGTGGATGATCCGCAGAATCTCTGACAGACTTGATATGACATCAAACGTGTCTGGCAGATGTGCACAATGGCGGATTTTGGTGCTAACGAATGCAGCAAGCTCAGATTAATTGTGTGCTATGGCCTATTCAGTAGGAGTGAATGTGAGAAATGTTATCTATTCTGTGTGATGATAGGGAAGGTTAATTGATGCACTGTAGCAACGACCCTTTTTATAGAGAACTAATTACACATCCGCATTCTGGCTTGATGTTGATGAAAATAACCAATTAAGTGAAACATGTAAAATATCTCACAACCAGCGATGTATAATTGGTAGCACTCACAAGTTTTACCTTTCAGAGGTTGCCTTCTAAAACTCGCATTCTTCAAGGATGCTATTAATTTGAATCCAATTTATTAAAAAAATGGTTTCCTTAAGTAACTATAGCACTGTAAATACTTAAACCATAAATGAAGTCATTATTTCTGGTATTTTTAATTTTTTTGTTAAATAAAACAAATCCATAAAATCCATACAATGACATGCTTCCTCATTCTGAAATGTTTTGAACTTTTGAAGCATTTTGAGTTTTATGAACTAGTTGAAAAGGGAAAGTTTGCCTTTTATATATTTAATTGGAAAGTGGCCTTGTACAGTATTAAACATACGTTTTTCCATTTAATGCGCTGTACCAGATTTAGCCAATGGCTAATTTTCATCTGCAGTCTCTTGGTACAGTACGATGCCATAGAGGAACCTTTTTTGTCTAAATGGTTCCATAAAGAACCTTTAAAACCTGAAGAATCAGAGCCAGAGCCACTGTATAAAATATATCATTACATTAATATTTCAGTAAGTTACTGTATCTCTCAATATACCTTCTCATGTTTACTCACCACCTATTTGCTACAGTGTAACTAGTAAAGTAACTAGTAGTGGTTTTTATCCCGTTTTTTTAATAATTTATTTTTCAGATGGAAGAAATGCTTGGAAAGTGATTCCAGTGTCATTGTTGTAGTTGTGGTGTAGACAATTCTTATACAGTTAGAACAATTATTAACACATCATCAATATAGGTATGGTGTGAACAGGCCATATTGGATGCGATAGCTTTGTGTGATGAACACAATGAAATTGAAGTCTCTGTTAAACACCAGTTTATCCCGAACTGCAGCGAGAGAGGGGACTCCAGATGGAGGTCCAGAGGTGAGCTGGTAAAGTGGGGAACTTTCTCTGGCTTCAGTTCATCTCACCTTTGAGAGATTGCCCTTTTGCCCCTCTTTACACTTGAGCAGTGAAATGCTTCAAATACCTCCCACACATCTTTACTGTGTCCAGCCGAAAGCAGGCAAAGGGGTCAGGTGGAGAATAACACACTGTGATTTGAGTAGGTTTGGAGTACTAAGAGAGAAACACAATGTCCAAAGGCATGTGAGGGATACTTATACATGGGAATTATAACATGTTTTGTCAGTCAAGTCAAGGAACATGTTCTCTCTTTTTCATATTAGCATCTAACCTCCATTATTTATTTATTTATTATATATATATATATATATATATATATATATATATATATATATATATATATATATATATATATATATATATATATATATATATATAATACAAGACTACTCAATAGAAAATTATAAGAGTTTTAATTCCCTAATTATCAGCAGTTATTGACTGCAGATTACGGTCATGTCAGTCAAAAGTGGGTAAAAAAAAAAAAGCTTCAGAGTCGTGCAGCGAGAAAAACATCTCACGTGTGGAAGTGCTTTGACTTGGGTGAAAAAAGACAGCAGTTGAGCTTTGCAGCTTGAAAAACTGTTATTCAGATCTTGAATAAATTATACACAGAAAGTGAGCAATGACACAATACTAAAATGTTTCCATTATAATCAATGAAGCTGTCAGTCACTGAAGTTCACACCACTGCTTGTGCAGCTCAGCAGGAGCTCACTGTCTGTCCGCGCAGAGTTCTGAATTACCATTATATTCAACACAACTCAATGCACAATAAATCTCATTTACGCTCTCTATGCTTTGTTGATTATAACGGGAGTGTTGTAGTTTGTCACATCACTCACTGCAGTGTTATATTGAGTGTCACCCCGTCTACTTTGCATGTGAGTGACATATCTAACAAAGAGATCCAAATTACTGCCAATGCTTTTTTTGTTGTTTTTGTTTCTAAATTTTGCTTTTTAATGTCTGGTGTGTTTCTTCAGCAATCAGTTTTCACCGCAAATGTAAGTGATGCATAAAACAAGCATCTGTGATGGTTCATACTGCTGAAAACTCGCACACTTTTTTTTTTTTTTATCTGACTGGCCTGTGTCTGTGATTGGTTACAATGTTCAACCACTGCAAAAAGGCAACATGTTCATGATTCATGAAAACCATAATACTAATATCAGATGTTTATAATATGAATTGCAAAACTTTGTACAAAAAAATAAATAAATAATATATATATATATATATATATATATATATATATATATATATATATATATATATATATATATATATATATATATAATGCAGTTTATTGGTTCATATTGTATTTGTTTGTGATAAACAGATTTGCACTTTTTTTCAGATCTCTTCTCCACTCTTTACTTGAGAACTCAAAATTACTTTTTGTTTTATGAAGAAAAGGAAAAACTAGTTTTATTTTTCTTGCTCCATTGCCAGATTTTTGTTATTTTAAGCATCAAATATATTTTTTTATGTCTTACATAATTTTGCTTCTCGAGTAATTGTATCTTCATTTTTGACTATTTTACTGAAAAACAAGACAAAAATACTTTTTTAGATTTAGTTTAAAAACAATGTAAGTTATATAAGCAAAAAACATAAAGGATAACCCATTTATATGTTTTTTAAAGGGATATTTATTTATAATATGTTTATTTTGAAATGCTCGAAAAACACGAGCGGCTGGAGGCGTGACGTGTGGGCGGAGCTAAAGAATCACGAGCGCGAGTAGGCTTTTGCTTTGAGAGCGTTTGGAAGCTGTGACATTAACGTGAGGAAAAAAAAACATCATCCAAAACAAACCATGGCTTACAGTCAGATTCAGCCGTTTATTTATGATCCAGAATCAGATCCCGAGGCTGAAACTGAACGAGAGCAGCAGCAGCAGCATATTCCATCTAGCTAGTAGTAATATATGTTAAAAAACACGGTCGCCTTTCGTTAATAATTATAATTACGTTGTACTATGATATCGAACAAGTTAGAGAACGGCATTTGAAGCTACTTTATTCAGCTAGATGTAGAACAAATGTAGATTTACATGAGAGCTAGTGCGTCTGCGTTTTACACAAGAAATCATCGTTTCACAAAATATACGGATAGATAAAGTTAGTTGAATGGATGCATACCTGTTTATCAGAATGCAAGCGAGTGCAGCATCTCTCTGTAGTTTCAGCTTGTCACGAAGCTCTCTCTATCTTAGAAATGCAACTCAAATATTTACCCGTGTCTTGTTGCTTCTCTTGTCCCAAAACCATCTCGGGTCATTTATTTCACCCGTGCGTTTGCGCTTCACAGAACGTGCAGGCAAAGCATAATCATGCTCCATAACTAAGTTATTGATTGAGGTTTAAATACGAATATAAACAATATAAATATAAAATATAATAGTCTCGATAAAGGCTACTACTTTTTCTTCTTCGTCTTGTCTTTGTTTCTGTTCGCCTTTGTATTTGGCGGTTCCGCAGGAAGTTAGATAAACTAGAGGGGTCAAAGTTTATATGACGCCATAGACGGGCGACAAAACGGAAATAAAGAAACGTGCGGTGTCTTCTACTTAAACTTAAATTTTCTCCGGATTTGAAAGTTCGTGGAAACTGTCGGGATGATGTAAGTACACAACTAAAAAATATATATAACATACATATAGTGATTTCTGCTATTTTTAAAGCAGAAAAATTACATATTGCGCCTTTAACAGTGTAAAAAACTCAGTATGCATGAAATAGCATTTCACCCCCCCTTTAAAGATGTTAATTCCTAGGGTTTTAAGGGAAAGAATCAGTAATAAAGTTAAACTTCCAAACTATTAGAATTAACAGATGTTTTCTAAGTTAATCAGTATTGGGAAATGTATGAATTTCGGTGCATCCTTAGAAATATTTGCAGGCTGGACTGCATTTTATCCAAAAGGATTTGATTGGATGATGAAAAATGTCCTGTAATATTATTAGTATATATTTTTCCTCCATGTGGCCTTAGTTATATAACAGAAAAATTGTTCAAGAGGCAGAAGTATTTAACTTGTAACCGTTTATAAGATTATAAAAACAAATTTTTCTTCCCTTTAAAATGACATTGAATTGTGAAATGAATTGTGCACAATGTGACAAGTAAGCAAGTAATTAATTTAAAGTTTTCTATAAATATGCAATGTATTTTAGGGTGAACCAAGAATAGCTGTTTTGACATAACTTGTAATAGTTGCTAAACTCCTATGTCTTGTTTGTTATATTAATGTTAGCTTCTGTCAGAGTACTATGAGCCACATTTGGCACTGACACACTAAACTTTCCTCTAAATACCACAGTGTTTCCTCAATTACCTTAAAGGCAACTAGAGAGAGGTAAACACAAATGTGGATTTGAACAGACAGGGAGCAGATATCACCATTGTGTCTGACAGCTTTGTGTGATACTGTGTGTGAGTGAAACAGAGAGACATTATGTGTGACAGCCCTTGTATCCATGACACTGTTTGTGTGTGTGTGTGTGTGTGTGTGTGTGACTAGAAGCCGAAATACCTCCAAAGCCTAATGAGGCTGTAGATCATCACAGCGTCTCCAGCTGGATCAATCCACAGGCGGGTCCGATGTTCTGTGTGTCTGAACCTGCTCTTATCAGCCAAACGCACTGGAGCACAACTGCACAGTCCAACCCCTTGGTTCAGTATCGAGCCCAAATACTCTTTATATTCTGGTAGATAAAGGTACGGCTGGAGCATGAAATTTTGAGCCTTTTTCTCATTATTGAAGGTGTAATTTTGTCGTTACACATATTAGATCTTCATGGCTGGTGCGTTTCCATAGTCAGCACATTGGCTGTAAATAAAGCTGCCTTAATGAGTTTCTCTAATTGCTGATTTAGATTTATTGATTAGTTCCAGAGCTCATTTGCTGCTTAATTTGCAAGTTGAATATATTTTCAAGTAGTTGTTCTTAAGTATGCAACACAACAAATAGGGGTTCATTTTAATTACAAATTAAAGGAATTGTTCACCTAATAATTCAAAATGTGTTCAAAAGTTGAAGTAGTTTGAGATGTCACACAAAGTTTGCCGTGACCTAACTGATGGTTGACATGCATTGACTGAATGCAGTGTTGCAGATCCTCATGCAAAGCTTTGTTTGACTACAGATGATTTGTAATGTGGTGCAAATGTTGTAATTTAAAGTAGGGATGCACAATATTGGTAGCATGTCAGTTATTAGCCAGTATTTGAGTTTTATCATTATTATTGGTATTGGCCAAGATTGTATATTTAATTGTGTATGCCCTAATATCCTCAACATCTAACGTTTACTTAAGGGTAATTAAGAAAATGCTAATAATTCAATGACACTGTTAAAGGAAAAGATCACCCAAAAATGAAAATTTGCTTCAAATTTACTTAGCCCCAGGACTTCCGAGATGTGGGTGAGTTTGTTTCTTGCTCATCAATGTACCTTCTGCAGTGAATGGGTGCCGTCAGATTGAGAGACCAAGGAGCTGATAAAAACATCACAATTATCCACAAGTAATCTGTTAAAACCATTTTAACCCTTTAACTGCCCCACCAAGAAAAAAGCATTTTTTGTTTGCATTTCTTATCTCCTTATGTCATTAGTTACCACACTCAATGTATTTTTTTTCCAACACGTCCCATAATTTTTAAAACATTAACTTAGCTTTTCTACGTTTACCATAAAGTGACAAATCAACCATTTGGTTGAGCACGTTTTTGAAAAATTATTGAAAACATACTAAAGTTTTTTCATGGCACCAAGTAAAATAATTTTGTAAAGTTAGGGCTCTCACAGTGTAATATGTCAAAAAAATATGCTTACCTTGCAAAATTTCACCAAAAACAGTTTACATGGCAGGAGTGATTTCTTTCTCTCTGACATCCATCAAAGAAGAAGTGTTGTGACAAATGCTGTTGATTTTTTTTGGCTTAACATACCTCTACCAGATGGTAGAGATGGCTCAATCAGCTTGAATTAAGTTAGGTACTCCTCTCAATAAAATATAGTGACTCAAAATGTGCTCAACCATTTGGTCGAGCGGCAGTTAAAGGGTTAAAACCAAACGTTTAAACCAAAGCTCAAATAACTGTTTCCGGCTAAAATTCAAGTCTGGTATTCATAATATTGCTTTCTTCAGTGAAAAAGTTATCTGAAGAAGGTGAGAACGCTCATTGTGATGGCACCCATTCACTGTAGAGGATCCATTTTGAGCATGTGATATGACACTTTCTACAAAACTTTTCCATTAAAGAAACAAACTTGAAGTAATTTTTTTTTTAGGGGGTGAGCTATTCCTTTAAATGTAATCTTTAACAGATTTAACAGGAAATATAATGTTCATCCTATACTGTATTGTAGAATCCTTTAATTAAAAAATTCACTATTAGCATTTATAATAATTGGTTTACGTTTTGTAGTCTTTCATTTATTTATTTTAGACAAAACAGTATCCTTTATCAGTTATCACAATAATCAGTATCCATAGTATTAAAGAAAATGCTTTGGGTGAACTAATGCCACTTTTCCACTGTGTGGTATGACTTGACACAGAACAGCTCGGTTTGCGTTTCCACTGCAGCTTAGTATCGCTTTTAGAGTGGGCGGGATTATTCACATGTCGTTATTGTTGCATCGCCTCTACTGTCACGACTCTTGAAAAACCTTTTTCATACCGCGTTGCCCCATCAAGCTCTAGCTGGATCCGCTCCTCCGCTGTCAACGAGAGGAATGTCTGTACTTCCTCGGCAGACAATGAAACAGCCACTTTTTGGTTTTTAAAAAAAGGTGTGCTCATTTAAACCAGTTGTGCTCAATTCTTCGCTGGCTGTGCTGATTTAAATCTAGCGGTTCTGTAGTGTTTGTGTTGTAAGTTCAGTGATGCAGGTAGTGACTATTCTTTCCGACCAACCCATGATCAGCAGAGTTTACACGTCACGTTTCGGTTATGATATGGTTCACCTGGATCCTCAACCGGGGTGGTACAAAAAAAAAAAGTAACAGGTACCAGGTATTGTAACCAGTGGAAAACCCCCCAAAAGTGAACTGTACTGTGCTGTAGAATGCAGTGGAAAAGCGCCATAATTCTTTCATTTGGTACACTTCCATTCCTCAATAGACTGCTGTAGAATTGCTCTCAGGTCAAACTTTGTCACTCAGACATTTTATTTTAATTCTGAACATATTCACCCAAAACAAAAAACACAGACCAAAGGAAAAGATCTGTGTTTTTGTGCTTTATTCGCCACTCAGAAAAAAACAGACATGAAAGAATTTCAACAGTAACGGTTAACTTTGTAAATACCGATATCCTTTATGTATCAGCCTTGAAAAGCACGCTTTTCTTCTTGAAGTAAAAACTGCATGCAGGCATTGTTAATTGGCCGCTCTTGCCATTTATAAGTTGCTTTTCATTTTCTGACTATAAAAAAGTATTTTTCTTGCAGCATGTTCAACCACCAGATGTGCCACCAATTCAAGGTTAACCTCTGTGCCTCCACATGTCCTTGGACAGATAATACGAGCATCAGTAATTCTGTGCAGGGAAGGGCTTCTGACTTTGCCATCCCCAGAGGAGGAATTAGGTTTAATTTTCATGCCTCTTGTTTTAATGAAAATATGCTAAACAAATATAAAACACAGTCAAGCAAATGAATGCAAATCTAAAGATTCACTTTATTATTTATTTTTGTGTGTGTATCTTTTATGGGTTGATTTCTTTAAGGCACTCACTAACAGAAACATAAATTGTACTTATGCTCAAACTTATGACCCAAAGGCTTTCTGAAATTAAACGACATTTGTAAAGAGAGATGAGACGATGAGAAATTATTTGAAAAAGATTTAATCATAACCTCTGAAGAGGGTGTGATTGGAATGGCTTTTCAGAAGGAACTGTTACACCCCGAGTCTTTGTGTCCATACATATTATTATGTGTCTCCTATATTCAAATCCACAATGTAATCTACAATATTCTGAAGCCAGCATTAGAAATTGCTCATTTAGTGTCTCTCTTCTAGTATTTTCAGTGATTCAGCACCTTATACAGTCAGATTAGTTTTTGTCACAAACAATAAGGATTAAAATGTGATGATACCATTAAAATGGTATCACTTCAAAATGAAAATGTAGTAATCATTTACTTATTTCAAACCCTTTTTTTCAGCATTTAAATATATTTGTAAAAAATATGTTTTATAGTAAAAACGTATTTCTTTTTATTAATTGGTGAATTGGTAACTGTTTATTTACATGCATGAACTGATGCACTAAAATGAATCACTTTTCACTGATGCGTATGAAACAGGATATTGTTTCAGCTCATTTGGCTGTAAAGCTGTGGTGTTAATGACACACAACTCACTGGAAAAAGTAGCTCATTAAAAGCCACTTTTAGTTAGTTACACCCCAACACTGATTTTAATCTTTGAAAATGCACCCCAAAACACAACATAGCAGGAAATTACACCAGTGGCCAATAAAACTTCCATTAACCAGATTGCATGTAAAAGCATGGCAAGATATCAATAAGTTCAATGACTAAGCAAAATGTTGCAGTATATTGAAATACTGGGTGATATGTATTGCTGTAATTATTGTAGATAAAACAGGGAAATTGTGCCATTATGGGGCTGATAGAGAAGCACGATGGAATGGATTCCTGCTCAATTATTGTGTGGCTCCATTTACACATTCAATGAATTAAAAACGAATTGCATCACAGGGGAGCTTCAGAAAGACTGTACAAATTTTTATTTTCTGATGAATTTATTAATCACGTGCAATACATTAAATTGTAGCAGCTACTTTACAATCAGCTCCCTACTAGAGTTACTGATAAATGAGACGCTGATTGCTGATTTTTCTTAGATTCAGGATTCTTAGTTTATTTTCTTAAAGTGTGTTTTGTTCATTCTCTTTATTTAGTCAGTTAATTTAATCATTTGTTTTTAATACAAAAATGACTGCAGTATGAGTTGCTGTATTTACTGTTGAAAGTACCACAGCAATAATGGAACAGAGTTAAATCTGCCCCTGGTTCAAGTACTTGACTCTGGTCTACTCTAGTGACACTCCATCGCAGCAGTTATTTGAATTCCAATTCATTTGTGCAGCACCTTTCACAATACGTATTGTTTTAAAGCAGCCTTAGTGTCTTACAAACCCCCACAGAACAAGCCAAGGGTGAGAGTAGCCAGGAAAAGCTCACTGAGTTAGACAGAATGAGGAGGAAGACACCTTGAGAGGAACCAAACTCTGAAAGACTGTCGTCTAGTGTCTAGTGTCACAGAATTATAAACAGAATTATAAAAAAAATAAAGCGCATTTTCAAACAATCCTTGCAAACACTCATGGCAACCGTTCTCACATCGTGATTTATATTTATTTTAATTTTTTCCCTGGTGCTTGATGCTGAGAAGCTAACAACTGAGTTAAGCTTACCATTTCGAGAAGAAATTTCTCAAGTTCGGCGTTTCTAATGAAACCCTAACATTCCATCCAGTTCTATACAAGCACCTATTGTGTTTACACTTGTTTTGCCACATTACGTGTTTCTGTATATTTTGACACATTAAGTCTTCAAATTTTTTACTTTTGTAACAAGAATTACTTTTCCATGTAACACGTCAACCATGGTCCCACTCCAACTAAACACCCTATGGCTCAGCCTGCTACAGTAGCCATGCCCCAAACGCTCAATATTAGTTAAATTGAAAAGAGATTGACAGGTTTGAGTGGACCTCTCTAAATGTTTTTATGTCTGGGAGGATCAGTGTTTACACTGGGTGGAGGAAAAACTTGGTTAAGAGAAAATATTTTGCAATATAAGTTTAATATTTTAACAAATGTGTACAAGCATATACAGCCACATGATTGTTTTTGAAGTGCACATTACCTATTTTAAATTTTTTGAAGAGCACACTACCATATACATGAAAATTAAAGGGATAGTTCACCTAAAAATGAAAATTGTCATTATTTACTCACCCTCATGTTGTTCCAAACACGTAATACCTTTGTTCATCTTTGGAACATAAAATGAGGTATTTTTGATGAATTCTGATCCTGCATAGACAGCAGCAATACTGATACATTCAAGACCCCAAAAGCTAGTAAGGACATCGATAAAATGGCCCATGTGACATCAATGGATAAACTGTAATGTTATGAAGCTTTATTGGACAGAAGACTGACATGGAAGAAATGGTTGAATAAAGTCATTTTTGGGGGAGGGGGTTGACACAAAAACTATTGTTGTAGCTTGATAACATTACAGTTGAACCACTGATGCAACATGGACTATTTTAACGATGTCATTGGTAAGTTTCTAGGCCTTGAACATGTCAGTTTTGTTTTCTTTTATTTGCTCTTTAGTTCTCATCTTGAAGCATTAGTTGTATGTTAGACCCCATATAAGGTGGAGAATATAATGCTTGAGCTAAAAATATTCTGTTTCCCGTTATATATAAAGCACCAGCCAAGAGGCTGCAAGAAGTCATGTGATAGAAAACAACATTTTATCATCAAGCTTCCTCGAGGTCTATCATGATGCTCATGTTGATAGCACGTATCAGAAGATACGAGATGAGTGCGATAATTTTACTGATTTTACGGATGATACAGTCAAAATGGGACTGCATTACATCCTGCAACATCTAGACAGACCAGGGACTTAAGTGAGGATCCTGTTTGTGGACACTATCATCCCAAACCTATTCCTACCGAAAATAACTCCGCTCTCCATCCCCACCTCTGTCTGTCCAGTGGATAACCATCTTCCAGACAGACAGGCAGCAGCTAGTGAGGTTATGAAAACTCACATCCAGCACTAATACGATCAGCACTGGAGCTCCTCAGGGTTGTGTTCTCTCCCCACTTTCCTTATTTTTCCTCTACACCAACAACTGCACATATAAAGACCCCCCTCTGTCAAGCTCCTGAAGTTTGCAGAAGACACCACACTCATCGGCCTCATTCAGGAAGGTGATGGGTGTGCTTACAGACAGGAAGTTAAAAGAGTTGAGTCTTTGAACTGTTGCCGTCTGGTCGACCCTACAGAGCTCTGAGCACCAGAACGACCCGACAAAAAGTTTCTTTCACTATATACATAACCTATTAAACACCATACTTGTTTACATTTCAAATTTGCACATATCATATCTGTACTTCATAATTGTCTATTATAATCTTTTTTTTGCTTTTGCTTTAGTTACATTGTCTATTTTTATATTATTCTTATCTGTGTCCTGTCTGTGGAGCTTCTGCCACTAAAACAAATTGCTTGTACATGTATGTGTAAACATACCTGGCAATAAAGCTTATTCTGATTCTGATTATTTAAGAGGACCTACATCCTAGCTTCTTGGAAAATAATTTGCATTGAATACTTCCTGTATAAAAGCAAATCAACCCTAGTCGCAGGGCAAATACACAGATACTCTAAAAGTAGACATATGTTGAGTAAGCATTATGATTGGATGAGTGTTCCTCTTTGTCACACACTCTGCAGATGCTCTGTATGATTTTCTGACCCTCTATTTTTTACTCTACAATACTTGAGTTATTGTGTCACAATAAGAGCTGAAAACATTTTTCCAAACACTGTGCAAGAAGCAAATGTTTATTACAAAGGGATTTTATCATTCTATTTGTACACTAAATTAAATGTAAATTTCACAAATAAGTACAAAGTACAAGTAACAAATAAATGTGAAATCTAGGAAATATATACAAACCCGATTCCAAAAGGTTGGGACACTGTAAAAATTGTGAATGAAAAAAGGAATGGAATAATTTACAAATCTCATAAACTTATATTTTATTCACAATAGAATATAGATAACATATAAAATGTTGAAAGTGAGACATTTTGAAATGTCATGCCAAATTTTGGCACATTTTGGATTCATGAGAGCTACACATTCCAAAAAAAGTTGGGACGGGTAGCAATAAGAGGCCATAAAAGTTAAATGTACATATGAGGAACAGTTGGAGGACCAGTTTGCAACTTGTTAGGTCAATTGGCAACATGGTTGGGTATATAAAGAGCCTCTCATAGTGGCAGTGTCTCTCAGAAGTCAAGATGGGCAGAGGATCACCAATTCCCCCAATGCTGCAGCGAAAAATTGTGGAGCAATATCAGAAAGGAGTTTCTGAGAGAAAAATCGCTAAGAGTTTGAAGTGATCATCATCTACAGTGCATAATATCATCCAAAGATTCAGAGAATCTGGGACAATCTCTGTGTGTAAGGGTCAAGGCCGGAAAACCATACTGGATGCCCGTGATCTTCGGGCCCTTAGAGGGCACTGAATCACATACAGGAATACTACTGTAATGGAAATCACAACATGGGCTCGGGAATACTTCTAGAAAACATTGTCGGTGAACACAATCCACCATGCCATTCACCGTTGCCGGCTAAAACACTATAGAACAAAAAAGAAGCCATATCAAAACATGATCCAGAAGCACAGGCGTTTTCTCTGAGCCAAGGCTCATTTAAAATGGACTGTGGCAAAGTGGAAAACTGATCTGTGGTCAGATGAATCAAAGTTTGAAGTTCTTTTTGGAAAACTGGGACGCCATGTCATCTGGACTAAAGAGGACAAGGGCAACCCAAGCTGTTATCAGCACTCAGTTCAGAACTCTGCATCTCTGATGGTATGGGGTTGCATCAGTGCGTGTGGCATGGGCAGCTTACACATCTGGAAAGGCACCATCAATGCTGAAAGGTATATCCAACTTCTAGAACAACATATGATCCCATCCAGACGTCGTCTCTTTCAGGGAAGACCTTGCATTTTCCAACATGACAATGCCAGACCAAATACTGTATCAACTACAACATCATGCCTGCGTAGAAGGAGGATGTGGGTACTGAAATGGCCAGCCTGCAGTCCAGATCTTTCACCCATAGAAAACATTTGGCGCATCATAAATAGAAAGATGTGACAGAGAAGAGCTAAGACAGTTGAGCAACTAGAAGCCTTTATTAGACAAGAATGGGACAACATTCCTATTCCTAAACTTGAGCAACTTGTCTCCTCAGTTCCCGGCGTTTGCAGACTGTTATAAAAAGAAGAGGAGATGCCACACAGTGGTACAATTTTTGAGATGTGTTGATGCCATGAAATTTAAAATCAACTTATTTATCCCTTAAAATTATATATTTTCTCTGTTTAAACATTTTATATGTCATCTACGTTGTATTCTGAATAAAATATAGAAATTTGAAACTTCACATCATTGCATTTTGTTTTTATTTACAATTTGTACAGTGTCCCAACTTTTTTGGAATCAGGTTTGTATATATAATTTATTTTTAAGTGTCTTCAGATATTTCACTGATTAATAAGTCACAGAAAATAAGTGTCGAATAATTATCAAACAATAAAAAATAGGTCTAGGTCTTTCTGACACGCTGTTGAATGAGGTCAGCTAATTTATTCCCTGCTGTTATTATAAGACTAATTATGTCTTAATTAGCATAATCTGCTAAACTGTTAGATTAGAAATTAATCACTATACTTTGTTCACCATGACAAAAAAATAATAATTTTACCAAAAAAAAAAAAAAAAAAAGTAGCCTTAGTCTAATAAATACACACAACAAGCCAGGAGGGGCTTCATTATCTGGAAAGTCACAATTCTAGTTATGGAAATAGAAACCTTTACTGACGATAAGAGATAAGAATATTTCAAATTAGCTTCTTATTATGTGCAAAATTATAATAAGAAAGGTCATTTAATTTCGATAGTATGGTGGCAATCAGAAATGTCCTCATAAGGGACAAGCAGAGGCTGAAGGGGAGGCGATATGCAATATATCTAAATGAATCATGCGCCGTTTGATCAGCGGCTGATATTAGATTTTCCCTCTTTCTTATTATTGGTCCTCCCTGAATTGGCCGAGTGATATAAACACTGATGACAGCTTTAGTGCTGCCGACTCTGTGCATTTACGCCTGACCTCGATGTGCTGTTGCTTGGGGAATACAAGAAGTGTCTTACTGATAAAGCCACCTGCAATATTTAGATTTTTTTCTTTTTTTTTTTCTTTTTTGATGTAGCCACAGAAACTGAGCCGTAATATACTTTCTGGGCCACGTCTGAGAGAGAGTGGCAGTGTTAAAAGTAGTCTGCCTCACAGACCACTGCACAGGAAAAAAATAAAGCGAAAATAGGATGATGAAAGAGAACCTGGTGGCACTGCAGTGACATATCTCTGTTTCTAACGTCCGCCCTTGAAGGGAGGGAGGCAGATATAGAAAGCCAAGTGAGAAGGGTGAGAGAAAGTAAGGTTGTATGCAGGTAAATCAAAGAGGGAGAGGGGAATTGTAGGTTATCGAAACAAGTAGTTTCCAGCCACAAGTAATTCACCCCACAGATGATGACTTTCATAGCCCTGGACCTGTATTCGATCCTGTGGGGATCGGTAAATCTGTCAGAGAGCGAGTAAACTCCATTCTCCCCCTGTAATCTCATTTGCCTTTGATGACAGCGGTGCATCACATGATGCCGGCGGTTTGGCAGTGGCAAAGTCGATCCTGGCAGCCAAACCCACCGACCGCACATCAGCTGCTGTTACAGCCACACAAAAAAATCCCATTATCTGTTCTGGAAATCCATTATCTGCTAATGTGGGTTTTTTTTTTTTTTTTTTTTTGTATGTGTGTATGTGTTATCTAGCAGTGTTTTAAGGGCCTAATGGAGTTCTTATCTTTATTTTGCTCTGGATTTGCAAAATAAAATGTTGCTAATTAAATGCTGCACTGGAGGTTTCTCGACTAATCGGTTAATGTATTAACATACCATGGCTTTTTTGAATTGGGGAATTTGAGTTTGTGGGCAGTTCCAGTCTTAAGAATTGCTTTGAAGGGATAGTACACTTAAAAAAAAAAAAAAAAAAACTGGAAGATATTCAATAAAATAAATAAGAAGAATGTCCCATTAAGACGTCTGTTTAAGCAGTGGATTTGACCAAAAGCGGTTGCACAGAACAGCTAGGATTTGAACAGACCCAGTAAAGCAATAGGTCAACCAAAAATGAAAATCAATTTCTCACCCTCAGACCATCCAAGATGCAGATCATTTTGTTTGTAAATTAAAAAAAAAATGATTTTGAGAAATTTAGACATGCATCATATGCTCACCAACATATCCTCTCCATGGGTGCCGTCAGAATTAGTTCAAACAGTTGATAAAAACATCACAATAATCCACAAGTAATCCACACAACTCAAGTACATCAATTAACATATTGTGAGGTGTAAATCGGGCCAAAATCCACAAAGATGCATCCTCCAGTGAAAAGGTTGTCCTCACATTAAAAGCCATTCACATATATGTTTAGAACAGTTTTCGACAGTTTTCACTGGTAAACGGTGCTTGATCTGTGCATGTTCCTCTCCTGATTCAGATGAGACAAATTTCACAGTAGAAAGCAATATTGAGGATTCATATTATAACAAGAAGCAATGCTCTGACACCTTTTTTAACTTCTTTGGGCCAGATATTCTAACAGCTTGCGTCAGCGCAAACCGTCTTTTGGCATTAAATAAGAATGCTACTGTCAGGATTTACTAAAGACACGCAGTGAAGAATTACACTGAAAAGGCATGGACATAGTATTAAAACGAATCACGCAATGTGATTTACTAACGTTTGCACTCATCAAATTACTGGTATTTGCTGTATTATTAGTCCTTTCTGCCAAATGCAGCGCTTAAACATAGACGTCTTCATGGGACATTTTTCTTATTTCTTTCTTCAAAGGGAGAGTTGACATTTTGAGTGAATCAGTTAAAAATAGCATAATTGGATCCTTGGGCTTCAATTTATAGGCATACATCCAAATTCAGCTTTAGGATAAGTCTCTCCAGGTGATACTTTTAAAGTTCATTACCAGGTGTCAATTGTTTCACTTTCATCACACAGTGAAATGTCCTGTTCATTTTAAAGTCTTCGAAAAGGCATACGCCACATTGCAAAGTAAAGGCATAATTATGGCCTTTATTTGTGAAGAAATCACAAATGTGCTGTGTTGCTAATTTGTCTGGAGGCATATCTAATATGACAAGTCTATTTAAGTAGCTGCTGTGAATTCAATAGGAACATCTCATTACAGTCTAGCATGCTCTTTCCCACCGAGGAGGATCACCATGGCGATTAAAGTGAGAGCGAAGAAGCACATCATGTTTTGCATTAGTGAGAGACATTGTCTACACAGTAATTTAATCTACTTGAGATCTTGAAGTCTTTAAGTGTCATTTTATTGCATGCAGTATTTGCTTTTTACAACAAGACAAGCTTATAACAAGGTCAACTCAAATCAAATGTATCACACTGTGTGACATAACTGCATTTAACAGTTTCTCATTATTAAAACCTAAAGGTTTATATTAATTCAAAGGTCATTTTTAATCCGATTTCTATTTCAAATACACGTCAAGCAGTACAACTTTTTTCAACATTGACAATATAAAAGAAATGTTTCTTGAGGGTTAGTACCTTGTTATTACATAGTTATTGCAATTACTATAATAAGTACATAGTATGTTCATGAGGAACAGGACTGTAAAATAAAGTGCTACCGAAATTCTTCGCAATTCCTTTTTTGTGTTTCGTGAGAAAAATAACAGAATACACATAAGGGTGAGTAAAAAATGACATTTTGGTTTACAATTTAAAATAAAACTCTTATATTACACTCATAATTTATCTGCATTTTAGTTTCTGATTGTATAATATCTCACACATAGTGAGTGAAATAACATTTTGTCAAATGTTGAAGATACCCCTCAAAATGCTCCCACCTCCGCAGACTTTAAATGACGGCACTCCTCTTCAGTAACCAGGTAACCAATTTTAACCTGTCAGTTAAACATGTATGAAGAGCGATCGGCTAATCTGTGCTTGTAAATTAAATATGGCTGCGCGGAAAGCCAGATGGCTCCGTGGTGTAGAGTTATTCCTGGTAATATAGTCTCCGAATTTAAACCAGTCAACAGAAAATGAGAAGTGTCTTGATTCGCAAAATTCTTCAAGGGGGTTCTGTTTGTGAGAGGTGTTGACACAAGATAAGAGTAATTGCTGCAAAATGTCTGTGCTGTGTGTAATGAGTGCTATCTCTCTTAAACGTCAATGCTTGAGAGAAGACTTTCAAGAACAAATACTTTTTCACAGCCTCTGTTTCAAGCAGAACCGATGCTTTGAGGTATTTTGGAAACCATCTCCGCCAACCGGTTTGCAATGCACCTTTTGGAATGTTATGCAAATGGAATGCTCTGTTTCATAAGACCACCACAGATGAAAGCGGCCAAAAGCCGGTTTGATGTATAAAACATGAATTACTTGTGAAGGTTTCACAGGTGTACAATAGCAGCACATCTTCTATCACTGAGCAAGGCAAACATTTATGCATTGCTTATACAGACCTGATCTAATATTACTCTTTGATGTGTGATGTCCACTTTGTTAAATTATTTTTTTGGTGGTTCATTAATGCAAAGGGCTAAAGTCCAGGGATTTTATTTGATTTTATTCATAGGGATGTAGAATATTGTCAAGCAGAATCTGTGCTTTATACATTAAGTAGCCTACTAATAAACAGCCAATATATTAATAATTAGCATGCTAACAAGCAGCTAGTTAATAGTGAGAATTTGTCCCTTCTCTAAAAAAAAAAAAAATTATGAAGAAAAATGCTCTTTTTATTTTCTAATACTCTTGAGTCATTTTCTGCAAATCTGCGCCTCTGCAGAGTGTAGGTAAATGATAATACAAATGCTTTTCTGTGCTTATAATTCCCATTAATCTGATTTTATTTTTCATAATAGCCGCTAGTAAACTCCCCCCCTGCATATTAGACTTTATTAAAGATGTAGCGATACACTCAATTCCCTTATCTTTGTTTCACAACAGGATTTGACTGGAGCATGAACCAGTACAAAACATTTCAGGGGGATTTGTTTTAATGAACCCAAACTCTGTACGTGAACGAGAGATTCTGAGAGCTGCGAGTGCTTTCTTTGAACACTCATACTATTACACTAATTATCTCAGTCCCTGCTTACCTGTACTGAAGTCCTCTCCTGTGCTCAGGCTACAAAAACTAAAGATGCTATTGATGTATACACCTTATGTCTTACTCTCCAATCCATGCAGTAAACTTACTTGTCCTTGAAAATACCCCTTTAATGGCTTGTTATGGCTGTATGTTGTAACAACACCATCATAAAAAATTACTGCCAGTGCTGCATTGGTGTAGATCTATAGTATAACAGTATACTAGTTTGACTGCTGTGAATTAAAACCCCGGAGCATTTTGACACGGTCAGGGCATTGTGTTCTTTATTACATTTTTGCCATCCATGCATATGTTTCTATAATTACTACACAATGCAAGTATACTTTATAATGCAAAGTGCATCTGTGTCAGCACGATATTATTTGTTGCTTTGTGCAAGTCCTTAGTCTGATCTTAAAGGTCGAAAAGTGTAGAATCAGACAAGTTTCAAAAGAGAATGGATGCAGTTTAATTACAGTTACCTGATTTTACCACACATCTATTGAATTTGCTGGATGTGCACCATTATATTCTGATGCTGCTGATATTTTATCAGGGCATCTGATCTTAATAATAATAAAAAAAAGTATTATATTTTAATTAAATCCTACATCCGTTATGAAATGACTTCAGGTAAAATTATATAGTGACACACTTGGGAATGACACATTCTAAAAACCAAAAATTGTCCATTTATATTTTGATTTATTTATTTTTCATTTTAAATAGTTTATTATTGTAAATTTTATTTGTAAAGAACAACATGTATACTAAACATGACTATGTTGTTAAGAGATAGATAGCTTTTTGCAATGTTCCAGCTTTTGCAATGACACTCCAATATAGAACAAGTTAGAAGAAAATGCTGTTAAACGGCTAAGCAGAGACAGAAAACCATTACTAGTGTAAGACAAAGAGGAGTTCAAGCGACATCAATCTCTGTATTGGAAAATAATGGTCACTTCCACCTCAAAGAGTCAAATTGCTCTCGGCTACCAGCTCTTTCCCCATCTCTCTCAGCTCCGATTCTTCAGTTCCGCTGTATAGAGATCTGCCCGATCACTCATCACAGGCGTGTCACTGCGTGTTAGATGAAGAAAGAGCGTGATTTAGCACACTAGCGTGAGTGTGTGGACGTGCACACGGAGGTGTACAGTTACATTCCGGTCTCAAGCCACTTGGAGCTCTCACTTAAGCCATAAACACTGTTTTCACAGATACGTGAGGACACATATTATCCCTCTCAGAGCAGCATTTTAACTTGATTATTGTTTTTCAGCAGTACTCTTAACCCAGGCAATCATTGGTTAGGTGTTTTGAATGCTGAAGTGCATGGGTTCCGTTTAGCAGGCTAAAGCAAAACACTGAAAATTACAAAAGGCCCTCTATGATACATAACTGAGTTCTCATAGTGACATGATATTACATAGCCCGCAGCATTGCACCAAATCAGCTGGGAGCCCACAAACTGGGAATTGAGCTGTCGTCCCACAAATGTTATTGATGTGCCGTGCCAATGCACTAAAGTCAACATTGCCAGCAGGGCAGAGTTTAGCAGAGCTTATGATGTCTTAGTGAGTACGGTTTCACAGCTTCAGTTTATACATACGTCTTAACTTATAGTGGCAAAATTTCCCTGTTGAGAAAACCTTCGGGCGATGATATTTTTTATCTGGGTGTTTTCTCCTTCTCAGAGGTGGAGGAGTACTTCCAAATTTATGCTTTCCACCACAACTGATAAATGCGGTTTGTTTGTACTGGTCAAAGTTGGACTCAAACTTGTGAATCAATAGTCATAGAAACCAAAGGTATTTTTATAATTATATGTTAATTCAATCCCACATATGACTTCAGGTATAGTGCAGCACTTGGAATGACACACATTCTACATTACCAAAAATAGCAAATAATCATATTTTAAAAGGATATTTTTCATATATATATATGATAATATATTTGGTGGATACTCTCTACTGTTCAATTTTTTTTTTTTTAATTAAACCTTTTAATAAGCAAGAATCCAAAGACTGGTAAATAGTGAAATAAATAAATAAATAAATAAATATATTTATATTTTAATATAAATAAAAATAAATATTGAGAGAAACATTTATAAATTTGTGGCAGAACATTTGCATTTTAAAAAATCTATAAAGTTTGAATGGCTAGTTTTGGTATAACGCCTAAACAAAATTTCATCGGAACCTAAATTAAAATAAAAATAAAAATCTGCTTCAAATTTGGAACACCGCTTATTTTGATATGTTAATGGCCCTAAATGAGAAAAGGTTACACAATTTCTGGTGGAAAAGACAAGTTAAATAGTATTTCATATAAACTGAAAATAGAAATGATAGCTCACTTTTACCATCTGAGTCTGAGAAAGTCTTTCAGCACCGAAAATAATGAGAAAAATGCAAATTTCTTCCCTAGTAAAACACCAATATAACAACATGTACCCAATAAATATATTTAAATTGGGTTTTTACAGTTGCCTTGAAAAAATAGTTAGGGAAATAGGGATAGTATTCCAACACAGTTTCATGATAAATCATAAGCATTTTATGATTGGTTGCAAATTTATTTATGGATGGTGACATTTTACCAAGTTACACTAACATTTTCAGTTACCGCTTTGGATCAGCCAATACAAATCAACATCTCACACCACAGATAAAGTTACATACTGATGATCTTTCTGAAGTTCTGCAATGAGACCTCATTATCACAGGCCCCTGGTGGGCAAACTTAAATCTTAAGGAAAGAGACCATCTGGAGCGTACAGTGAATTAGTCTGTAAGATACATGCTATAGATAGATAGATAGATAGATAGATAGATAGATAGATAGATAGATAGATAGATAGATAGATAGATAGATAGATGGATAGATAGTCATCCTCAAATCCCTGTGTATATGGCCTTCTGTACACAGTCTGTTAAACTCACCACTTAATAGGGAATTTTTTATGAAAGAGTCTTCTGTGTGATTCCCTCATTTCTGCTCCCAGAAACCCACAGCGTGCAGTTGTTTAGGCCACTGTCACATTGATTCTGGATCTCTAGAGTGGTCTGTGACGACACATTGGCACATTTGCAGAGAGAGAGAGAGAGAGAGTCCGTCTGAGAGGCTAGAGAGAGAGCATGTTGTGTTTCTTGAATTGCTCCTCTTAAAATTCTCTGGGCATTCTCATCCCTCTACAGGAGGTGAAGCTTGTTATGAAATAAGTGCTGCTGTCTTGAGTGAATTGATTACTTATGGCTGACAGTGGAAAGTGGAAATAGGTGGTTTCTGAGAACATACTGGACATCTAATTTTGTACAGAAGCATTGTGTCAATTCATTTGGTCCCTGCAGTGTAGCATAAACAAGAACACACACACACACACACACACACACACACACACACACACACACACACATACGGCTATATATTGATATACAGTATATAGCCTATTGTTTTTATATATAGTTTTGTATGGTTTTCCTTTTTTATATTTTTGATTATTAAATACTTAAAATTATTTACAAGTAATTGAAGTAGAAATGTTAACGATTAGAACACGTATGTATTTTCTTAACCTCAAAACAACACAGAAATGATGTGGCTATGTCATCCAGTCTACTTCAATCTTCCTGTCGTCCTCTCTGTCTAGACATCATTCCTTTCGGTGCTCTAAAATGTGGGTTATTTGATTTGTGATTTTGTGCAACAAAGCTCAATTTTCTCCCTCTCGAGTGCTCCTTGAACAGTCGCGTTGAATGGCAGAGGCTGCAACCACAAGGCAATCAATGAAAGTCGCTCGCGCATTGCATTGCTCCATACAATAGCCGCTGATTTGCGCGCTGCTATTGGCGCTGTACTGCTGCTATGACAACAGCGCGCGCTTTTTCCAAAAAGCGAGCAACAGTCCCACTGGAAGGAGACTTTTTTTTTTTTTTTTTGAGAAGGCTGTGTATACATACTCACAACTGTACTGCACTGAGGAACCACAAACAGCCTCCACATCCATTCACGCGCAGCTGGAATGACATTTTGGCAGGTTCATTTGCTCTCGGCTTTCTTGCCTTCACTTCTTAAAGTTTGAGACCGCGTATCAGTAAGGAAAAAAAGGTGGATATTGAGCTCGGATATTAAAAGGACCCAAGAAAGCAGAAAGATTGAGTGCACCACTAAAGTGTACATTTCATTCATACGTTTTTTATTGTTTTTTTTTTATTTTACCCCCATTTCCATGGCGGCTGCACGGCGCGGTCATCAATAAACGCTCTGTACTGAGTACGCGAGGGATTTTGTCTACCTAGGGAGGAAATCTGGATTAACAGATGAACTGTAATGGCTTACTAACGCGTTTCTCTTTGGGACTGCTGTGAACGGATTTCCACTCCGAGAGAGCTCCGCAGATGAAGATGGTTGTGTGTGGATGCTGTGCGGCGTCCTGGAGGAGGTGTGTGGTGATGAGTCTCAGACTGCTGTTCCTTCTCCCCGCAGGTCTGCCTGTCCGAAGCCAAGGAGAATCCCAGTCCGATAACAAACAGATGGACAATATCACCATCAGACAAGGAGAGCCGCTCTTCCTCAGGTAGGCGGCTGTGCATTTATCATGCTGTCATGTTGCTGTGTCCTGCGCGAGAAGAGCATCAGGGATGTCAAGTGTTTGTGTGCGTCGGTTCATGACGATTGTCAGCTGAATGTTAAGATTTTTGTTACAGGGTAATATTGCATAGTTATCTTACAAATTAGTGACATTTTTAATGTGCTTTGTTTTCCTTTATAAGTTTCGGTGAACAAACTGTAAACTGTTTCAACTCACTATAATTGGAAACTGATTATACTGTACAAGTGCTGCACTACTTTTTAATTAAATTTCAGAGGTAACAACCTGCAGTTCATTGCGTTTTTCCAGCCAATTTGAATTTAATTAGCCTATGATGAACGTTAAGTTGAAACTTGATAAAACGAATATGAAAACTGATAAAATTATCCCTTTTTTGTGGAAAATCAAATTGAAACAAATGTTGAATTACGCAATGATGTGAATAGTGCAGAAAATGTTAGAATAAAGTATCCTCTAAAGCATCCAAGAGTATAGGAACTGGACATTTTCTACTTTTTTCAAATGTAATGCATTACCTTCTTTGAGGCCCAGTAGTTTCCAAGTGCTTTGCACTTTTATGTTGGTCTATTCATAAAGTTATTTAAAAGGAGTTATTTAATAAATGTTACCCTGGCCTACAAAACCAGTCATAAGTGTCCAGATTTGATCCTTTTTTAGATTAGTGATGAAAAGCTGGAATCTGAGATTGCAAAAAAATATAAATGTTGAGAAAATCTCCTATAAAGATGCCCAAATGTAGTCCTTAGCCATGCATATTACTAATCAAAAATTAAGTGTTTATATATTTACAGTAGAAAATTTACAAAATATCTTCATGTAAAATCATCATTACATAATATCATAATTATTTTTGGCATAAAAGATCTATTGATTATTTTGACTCACAATAACAAATATACTTGTGCTACTTAAAGGCTTAGTTCACCCAAAAATCCAAATTATGTAATTAATAACTCACCCTCATGTCGTTCCAAACCTGTGAGATCTCCATTCATCTTCGGAACAGTTTAAGATATTTTAGATTTCTATTTGAGAGCTCCCAGTCCCTCAGTTGAAACTGTGTGTACGGTCTACTGTCCATGTCCAGAAAGGTAAGAAAAACATAATCAAAGTATTTCATGTGACATCAGTCAGGGGTCAGTTAGAATTTTTTGAAGCATTAAAAATACATTTTGGTCCAAAAATAGCAAAAACTACAACTTTATTCACCATCGTCTTCTCTTCCGTGTCTGTTGTGAGAGAGAGTTCAAAACACTGCAGTTTAGTGATATCCGGTTCGCGAACGAATCACTCGATGTAACCAGATCTTTTTGAACCAGTTCACCAAATCGAACTGAATCATTTGAAACAGTTCGCGTCTCCAATACGCATTAATCCACAAATGTCTTAAGCTGTTGACTTTTTTAATGTGGCTGACACTCCCTCTGAGTTAAAACAAACCAATATCCCGGAGTAATTCATGTACTCAAACAGTACACTGACTGAACTGCTGTGAAGAGAGAACTGAAGATGAACACAGAGAAGAACCAAATAATGAACGAAAGATTGACTCGTTCCCGAGTCAAGAACCGGTTGCATCGGTTTTCGGATCAACAGTAGTTCTTTTCGGACAGTTAGATTCAATAAACCGGTTGAAGAAAACGGTTCACCGGTTCTTTTGTGCTTGACACAATGACGTCATTTGCGATGATTGCCCTTGATTCAAGCCTTCGGTTTACAAGGGCTCATAACATTAGCACAGAATCAGTTCAAACAAAAACTGTTCAGTTCAGATGCTCTGTGTGTCGCGTCCGACAGAAACGGTTCTTGACTCGAGAACGAGTCTATCTTTTGTTCTGGTTCAAGAAGATCCAGTTACATCGAGTGATTCGTTCGCGAACCAGATATCACTAAACTGCAGTGTTTTGAAATCTCACAACAGACCCGGAAGAGAAGACAATGCTGAATAAAGTCATAGTTTTTGCTATTTTTGGACCAAAATGTATTTTCGATGCTTCAAAAAACTCTAACTGACCCTGATGTCACATGGAATACTTTGATAATATTTTTCTTACCTTTCTGGACATGGACAGTATACCGTTCACACAGCTTCAATGGAGGGACTGAGAGCTCCCGTTCCAAACCCAGAGGTCTCATGGGTTTGAACGACATGAGGGTGAGTTAATGACATCATTTAGTTTTTTGGGTGAACTAACCCTTTAAGATCGGTTTTGTGGTCCAGGGTCACATAAAAAAAAAAAAAAACTATTATTTTAAGCAGTTAGTGTGTATTAACTAGCTAACTGTGTTCTGTGTGCTTGTACGAAGCCATAGTTTGTGAATAAAAATTGTCCCCCAAAGTGTGGCAAATGTGACAAAACCTCCCTTTGGGCATGTCCTCAATTGGAAATAATATACATAACTAAGGAAGTGTGTGTGTGTGTGTGTGTGTGTGTGTGTGTGTGTGTGTGTGTGTGTGTGTGTGTGTGTGTCAGTTTTTGCCTATACTGAGGGGAACAAATGGCCCCACAGGGATAGTAAACCTGAATTCAGCTACATTGTGGAGAATAGATAACAACTTTAGTGAGGAAAGCAACTTAATGAACATAAACAATGTCTTAATGAAAGTTTAAAAATGTAGAAACTTTTCTGCAAGTTTGCTGTAATGGAATTCAATGGAAAGTCCCCACAGAAAAAAAAAATGACAGAAAAACAAACCATGCTAGTTATTTTGGTGACTAATGTTTTGGATCTCCATATTGTCTTAATGCGGGGAAACATGAACTAGTAACCTTTAGGATATTCACATGACTAACAGGATTACACCCACTTTAATAAAGCTTAACCTTTGTGCAGGGATAGAAAAACTTCCTAGTGGAGATGAATGATTGACAGTGTATTTAATACACAGTGACTGTCTGCTGTTAATTTCGAATATTAGACATTAAGCCAGTGAAGGGGTGTATGATAAAATTGGAAAAATGTATTTAGGCATGGATCTTTAAAAACAACGATAATTTTTGTTGCATGCAGTGAAGACATGTATTACCAAACTTTTGACAAATGCAAGCATGATTTATTGTCACTTATGCTTAAAAATATATATGCTTAAAAATATATATAATAAAATCAGATTTGCAGGCCAGTTTTTAGGGAAAAAGTATTAAAACTGAGGAGCAGTACGGGGTCTGGAATTTTAAAAAGTCAAATTATTATGTTGGATACATCCCAGTGCTGATGTTGTGAGACATGGACTGCATTAATGATTGATATGTATTTAAAAACAAACAGTAAATCCTCTAGAATTACACTATTTTATACTGTTTTTTAAATATATGGCAGTTCATTCTATAGCGAGTTGGAACAAATCTTGGTTAATCTAATTATCTTGTATAATTTTTATTTTTTTTCCTGCAGTCATGCTTCCAGCTTCCTGTATTTGAGTATTAAATCAAACCTGTCCACAAATATATTGGCTTATATAAAATTCTGCCAAAGTTATAAACCTCCATTCAGATTGTACGATGATGGGTGCAGCAGTTTCACTGATGCATTGCCAGTCATTGTGACAGCTGTACAGTTTACAGTTATTGGTGTCATCATACCTGACCGCCCAAGGTGATGTTTTCAGTCATATCGCCCCCTCAGGTGAACATTAGTAGAAAATGAACTCTGGCAGTTCCAATTACTTTTAGGCCAAAAACATAACAAGGCCATTACATTAAAAATAAGATTTGTTGCGCAAGCCCTCAACAGCGTGGGCTAAATTAAAGCCCTCTTATAGAGTTATGTGACAAAATTTAAGGGAGTTTGAGGTTAGTGAGTGGGCGTTGAAGTGCCGAACTGTCTGGAGAGGATTATGGGATATGGGAATTTATTGGCTGGAAGACAAAGTGGGGGACTGTTGTGATTTAAAAGGTGAAATTGAGCAGCAGAAATACAACAAAGAAAAGACACAAGTAACAATACAAATAAACAGCTGCTCATTAACAAATGTGCAGATGAGAAAATGTGGTTTTGAGAAGAAACTACAGGTCACAGATGACAGGTCAGTAGGATTTTAAGATGGTTTAAGCAATTAAAAGAAAACACACTAATGAGGAATACAAAACCAGACGCCATGAATTCACTAGCGTTGTGAGACTTGCAATCCTAGCTTCAGATTTGGAGTGTGTAAAGCCTGTTTTCCCTTGAGTGCTGTGATTGCCATGTTTGGAAATCTGTTAGGAAAGGAACTAGGATGACATTAACTTTCCTGTCAAAAGGCCTGTTTTGTTTGTTGCAAAAAATAAATGAACTGTATCATATGGAAGAAGAGATAAAAAAACCTACCTAGGGTATAAACTAATGATCGAAACTCAAGCCAAACTTGTCGAACTTAATGAATTTCCACATGCTACTTCCTCGCTCTATCTCTCTGGTCACAGCTGCCAACCTTTTCTAACATTACTATTTTAAAGCATAGTTAATACATCTAGCAAAGATCGAGAACCCTGATTGAGGAGTAAGATAAGTGGTTTATATTAAGGTATAAGATGTAGTTAATCCTGGACCTTTGTGTTTAAATGTAGTCATTTTGGTCTGTAGTTTTAGAGTGTATTGGATGGAAACAACACTAAATTTTTCACTTGTGGAGGCTGAAAGGCTTGTGATTTATTGGTGTGCTGCTTTCATACCTTGTTAATACCACCGAGAGCTGGTATGCTGGCCTTGTGCTACTTGTTGAAACTCAGAGCAGCCAATTTCCTCTCTCCCAGAATTTTCACTCTCAACGTGGATCAAAAAGCATCACCGAGATTTACCTCAGCAATTTTGAAGATGGTTAAACAGCATGAAACCATTTATACCATCTCATGACGGTTCCCAGAGAATGCTGCTCTCATGTTTGCATGTTGTGCTCCTGAGTCGTCTGTGATAATATCTTCCAGCCACTTGTCTGTCTGTTGTTGTTGACACCTGATATATCAGCTGTCGTTATCTCCAGCCTCCCAAATGTTGGTGGATAGAAGGAAAATCCCTCCAATTTCTGAAGAGTCCACCAGGTTTAACCTGCATATCAATCCAATATTCCTTCTCTCTCTGTGGATTTGTGATTATAAGGGCTGCATTATTCGGTTAGACAATCATATTTTGACTATTTTGATAGGTAAATGCAATTTGAACTGTGATGTGATGAACATTCTAAACCTCTTTTAGCTTTTGTTTGGGAGTTTGTGCTTGATGATTGGAAATTTTCAATACGTTTGCATATAGTGTGGTAATAACACTACAGGTCACATCTTACCTGATGTGAACATAAAATATCTTACATGATACCACTGGTGAAAGGGCAAGTGTAATGCAAATGTATTTGAAAGGTCTAGAAAGGTCTGGGCAAGGATATCGTCACATTCTTGCAAGACCAGTCAGATCTCGCGAGACACATCAGATATTGCGAGATCTCGTCACACCCCTACAGTAGCTTCTCCTGTTCTCTTATATTCTTAGTCATATTTAGTAGTACCACAATTTACCAGGAAGTGATGATTTTGTTCTTTTTGACTCGTTGGATAGAAACTGTGCTTTATTCGCGTATGTTTTATGTGATATTCCAGTTTTGCGCATAAGCTTAATTTGAATCTTTGGATGGAAACTATTGCTATTGTGTTACTTGTTTGCAACCGTATTGATGTAACTTGCTGAAGTTGCCCTTCACCACTACATAGCATCTTAAATATTTTCTTAACAAAATGCTAATATCTACTTTATTTTTCAGTTCATGTTTCACTTAAAGCTTTTATTCCATCACTTTTCCGATTCTGAAATATTATTGTACATGTAATATGTACCATAAAGACTTCTTCACAATGTTATTGAGAACTTTACAGGCTCTAAATGAAAGCTCGACAGAAGTATAGTATATCATCCATCATAAAAGTATTTTTGGATTTTATGCATCAGCTTAACTTCACCTCCTCCCATTACTTCTCCTCACAAATCTCAGCTGTGATAAACTGGCAATCACATATTCCTGTAGAAAGCTCAAAGTTCTCTTGTATTAACATAGCCGTATTGAAGGATAAGATAAATTTTGAATATCTGCAGCAGAGACTGAGAAGAGAATAAATGGCAGAGGTTTGAATGGACTACTGCTTTGAAAAAAAAAAAAAAAAAGCTTCTTGCTGATAAGATTGAGAGGGTGCTAATTTGATTTCACTGCTAGCTGCTCAACATTATCTTTCCTTTACCTTACATTAACATTCTCTTGTCTCTCATTAAAGCCTAATCATTTGAGCCACCGTCACAGAGCTAGACAGGAGCACCGGGTGCTGTCAGAATGAATGACCCTCCAGACGATTCAGAGATCCGGGATTAATCAGTGTTTTGATATTTTGGAATTAATTCGCAAAGGCGGAAATGGACCTCTACTGTAGTTTGATTTAATTTTTGGCTGAAAGGAGAGAGAGGATCTAGGATGGGTTGTGTCAAAAATTTGATTGATGAGGGTCATAAAAGCCATCTGTTCTGGACACCTGTTTGTACACCCCCCTCCCCTCGCTGTACACCCCCGGTGACCTAGATATGAACTTACGACCCTAAGAAGGAATTTCGGTGAGGGAGGGTGAAAATGTGTTGGATTCTATGTGCTTTTTTTTTTTTAAACTGTGGAAAGGGATGAAATCATGAAAATGGTATAAGGGAAGTTTTTATTAAGGTTTTAAGTACACAGTGCATATCAAGAAAAAAGGTTATAACACAAACAAAATGGGAACGATGTAATGATTGTTTTCGTAGTTGGAAAAGTGTAAAACATTGTTAAAGTTGTAACAAATAAAAAAGAAAAAAAAAAATAGGTTACTGGTTATTTATCTAAAACAACTAAACAAGTCAAAACCATCAGATGTGTTTTCGTTAAGCAACACGTGAAAAAGATGTGAGAGCTTGTAAAAATTTAAAAAGGTGTTTTGTTACCAGCTAGAAAAGAAAGCATTTAGCATTTGTACCTTACCTCAAACTGAAAAAGAAATGAATGTAAAGCGGCGATACAAACCAGAAAACTTGGTGTTTGTCATAATGTGAGAAAAAGTTAAAACAAAAGAAAAAAGATGGTAGGCATTACGCGGATCAAAAATAAAATCCATCAGACAAGAAACTTGTCAAATCTATGTTGTACTTTACCACTAACCACCATTTAAAAAAAAAAAAAATCGAGAGTGTTACTGACAGAGAGTTAGACGAAAGAAAAAAAAGATCTCACAGCAAAGTGTCAAGGCATCTCTGTTGAGCGAAACTGACAGTACCGCAGACACAGTTAGAATGAGGCTCGGGGAATGCTCCGGAAAAAACCACGCCTCCGGCGCTAGAGACTGCCCCGCTGTAGGCGTGATAGCAGCGTCAATTTGGGTGTAACAAGTGTTTAAAAAGAGGATTTTGTTGAAGCAAATTTATCCGTACCTAGTTGTAAAATACGAAAGGTATTTTTTTTTTGTGAATTGAAAAATTGGACGGCTATTCTGTAACAATGGCTACGACATCATCACCTAAAACTCCTGAGAAGAGTCTCGAGTTAGATATGGAACCGCTAATGCTGGCCCCGAGGAAGGTAAAACATGGCCCTTGTCTGGCCAATTTCCTCCACGAACCTTTGGACAATGTTAAGCGTGAGTTCCATCTATCCGGCAATCGTATCTGTAGTTACGATTTTGACAAGAGCAACCGCGAGGTCAGACTGAGTACGGTGGATAGTGATGAAAGGGTCACGTACGACACGAGCGAGGATCCTGATCTGTTTTTCACAGTGAAAGATTGGTGTTTATTTTACAATTATGTCTGGCGGGATTTAAAAGATGGAGGCGATGATCCTCTATTCATAGGCGAATGGAACGGTGTCATTCCAGGAATGCGTTACAGAGTGCTTGGGGATCACATTAACAAGTACGCTGACGATTATATATATATTCTTTGCAGCGACCGTCTCCTGGATTTACCTGAACGCGCATGGCCGATATCTGAAGCGGACCATCTTAAATACTATAAGATTAAATTTTTGTTTCAGTGGAAAGACGTGCCTGCGTTAGAGGAGATATTTGGAAAGATAGACAAAATGTTTAAGTGGTGCGAGGCGTTTGACAGATACAACAACATAAAAGTGAAACTGTTTCACCCTGAATGGTGTGTGGCCAGCCGGAGAGGGACTCATGTGGCCCCGCCTACCATCTATAATCATTAAATACCCACGTCAGGCACCTCTGTGGAAATAGACTTTGAGCGACACCACCACCACCAACATGACTCAAGAAAATACTTCGACACCTCCACACTTTGTATGCGATGACAACGCATCAGACCCGTGGTCAACGCAGGACAATAACGCTTGGCTGAACAAATTCTGTACAGATCTGGGATACCATAACCTCGCCTTCCTCGCAAAGTACAATCCGCCACCTCCCCACGCTGGTCCATCTGACACGGCGAATCCTGAAAACGTTTCGGACACCGTTGACGGTTGCATCGGGGTGATTGGACATAAGATCATTAAAGCCGTGGTTGCCATAATTCTGGAACATCTGGTTGACAAGCAGCTGAAGAAAGATTGTTACGGATGTCAGGTCGATCATCCTTCGCAAACACAACATTCATGTCTCTATGAGGCACCTGCGTACTATTTTCTAGGATGTTTTGAACAACTCTCGCATAAATTGTGTAAACCTGATCTGAAACTCATTCTGGCACAAACCTTGAAACTGTTTGGTTTAACACCGCATCAGCAAAGAATTCAGGGGGTAGTCGACGGCGTTCTGTGTGAGCTCAGAGATGAGATGTACATAGTGGAAGGTCTGGCAGAACTCCGGACGAAACTTGTGGATGAAACTTGTGAGCAGGCCATTTACGACGCTGTTGACAGCTGGAAGAAGAGTACACCTGCTGATTCTGATTAACCGTGGGGACATGGGCAACCTCTGCAGCACAAACTGTCTGGAAAAACTCATATTTAAACAAAGAATTAAGAGTGAAATAACTTTTTTATTGTATAAGATTATAGATGATGAGAGTGAATGTTTTGTGGACAATAAACGTTTAACAAAATTAAAAAAACAAATGTTAACTGTGAGGGGTATGTCGGAGGAGTGGTTTGTTATGACAACTCAGTGTATCACAAATACGTATAACCCGCAAATGACTGTTAAAAATATTCTTGAACTTATGCCTGAATGTGAAGAAAGTCTTAAAATAGGTAACATTTTATGTCTTTGTACTTATGTAACCGATGTGTGTGTAATGTTGTTGTCAAGAAATGATCCGATAGACGTATATAAAATTATTGACATGCTAGTTGAACATATGATAGAGAAAAATGTTTTAATGTGTGTGAAATTCCTTCAATATCTAGATGATGTATAATTAGACAATGTAGGACCAATCAAATTGAAATTGTATGCGTCTTCTGCAACGATTGCAAATAAAAAGCTTTTGAACCTAATAACTCTGTCATTGTTTTGTGTAAACAGTAGTGGTGGTAAGATGTCTGAATTAATGAAAAAAGTGTACTACAACCCAGCACACCCTGGTTCTTTGGGAGGTAAAGAACGATTAAAACGCGGTGTACTACAGGAATACGGGGTAACTCTGAAGGATAAAGAAATATCAGATTGGCTATCATCTCAGGACACTTATACATTACACAAGACAGCACCTATCAAATACAAACGGAATAGAGTGATAGTGTACGGAAAAGATGTACAGTTCCAAGCAGATCTTGTCGACATGTCTGCTTTTTCGAAAGAAAACGACGGTATAAAATTTTTACTGACTTGTATAGATGTTTTTAGCAAGTATGCATGGGCGCGCCCACTGAAGAATAAGTCAGGTGCAGAGGTGACGAAAGCATTCGCCTCTATACTCAAAGAAGACCGTATACCTCAAAAATTACAGACTGATAAAGGTACAGAATTTTTCAACAAACATTTCCAACAACTGATGAAAAAGTATAACATACGTCATTTTGCTACGGCAAGTGATGTTAAATCGTCTTGTGTTGAGCGATTCAACCGCACTCTTAAATCTTTTATGTGGCGGTTTCTAACGGCTATCAATTCAAAGCGTTACTACAACATCTTACAAGATCTTATAGAAGGATATAATGCCAGTTATCACAAAAGTATTAAAATGCGACCTTTGGACGTTAATAAAGAAAATGAGACAGACGTGTTCAATAATCTGTATGGAAAGTTACGTAAAGAAACACCTATCTTTAAGTATAAAATAGGAGATGTAGTTAGAGTTTCAAAAGTTAGAGGTGTATTTTCGAAGGGTTATGAACAGAATTACACCGAGGAATATTTCACTATAGCCGCTCGTATACCACGAAACCCTCCAGTGTACAGACTACAAGATTATGACGGCGATGTTATCGACGGTTGCTTTTATGAAAAGGAATTACAAAAAATCATTGTGAACCAAGACAAAGCGTTTAAAATAGAAAAGATTTTAGATCGAAAAAAGAGTGGTCGCCAAGTGCTTTGTCTTGTCAAGTGGTTGGGATGGCCTACTAAGTTTTCCTCATGGTTACCAGAAAAGGAGATCGTGGACATACAGAATCCATTAAAATAACAACCCGAGGAGTCATAAGTAGCATTTGTGAAAAACTACACCATGAGTGAGGGCGGCTTTTATATCACACTGCCTTGTAATGCATCTATGGATGTTTACCCTGACAATCGTATCTCAAATTACAAAACGAGACTAGCAAGAAGTATGAACCTCAAGGGCCAATGGGAAGTCGGTTTAATTGAATTTTATTATACTGTTTCCTGGTACACATTTAATGAGGAGGATGCAGCATTTATTATTAACACAGACCCTAATATACTGGGTTATGATGAGAGACATTACAAAGAGGACAGTGATGTGATTATCTACATTAAAGAAAAAAAAAATCTACAAAATGTATCTAAAGTGTGCAATAAGTTAAAGCCTGGTTATTATGAAGATGTACTATTTCTGGTTAGAGAAATCAACGCCAACCTTCCACCAAAAGTCACACTTGGTTATGATCACATCAAAAACAGGATATTTCTAAAAGCACCGACAAATACATCTTTGATATTTTATGGGAAGTTGGCTATTATTCTAGGATTAAACTCTGGTGTGTCTCTAGGAACTACAAAGCAATCACCCGAAAATAGTTCTGACGGTGTACCTGTCGTCACATACGCACCGCATCAAGCTGACATAAGAGGTGCGTTTTATAGCATGTACATATACAGTGATATGATCGAATATCAACCAGTAGGTGATTCGTACGTGCCGCTACTGAGAACTGTACATATAGACGGTACATCTAACGACAGCGTCAGTGTTAGATTCGACAAGCCGCATTACGTACCTGTGAATAAATCTAATATTACAGATATCTGCATTGAGGTTAAAGACGATCAGAACAAACACGTGCGTTTCACTTATGGTAAAGTTGTGGCTAAACTTCACTTCAGACCGGTGAAATAAGTTTTTAGTTTTACCAAAACTATTACGCAGCTATGGACCCTGAGCGATATGTTACATACTACAGGAATCAGGCGGGTAACGGGTTACCGGGATACGCAGGCGGTCCTGTTATGTACGGAGCAGGCATAGGTGGCATCTTCAAATCTCTTTTTAGGACGGCACTACCTCTGTTGAAAAGAGGTTTTAGTATAGTAAAACCACATCTAAAAACTGCTGCTAGAAATATAGCTAGTGATGTTGTGACCAGCGCTCTATCAAGATCGTATATCGACAATAATAATAATAATAATAATGGACAAAATGGCCACGGGTTAATGGTGATGTCACGAGGTTCTTTTAAACCACCGGGTGAGCGTCTACGTAGGGGGAGTGGCCGTATGAAGAAAGCTAAACGTCGCAGTAACAAACGCGTTGCCCCAAAACGTAGCAGGCGTCCCCGCACTAAACGTGTAAAGAAAACCGTCCGTACCAAAAGACTTCTGAACACTATTTTCTAATCATGGCTCTATTCCATCGCATGTCCGAGGAGTGTATTAAATCAGAGTTAGACTTATTTACAATCCCCATGACACAGACGTCCATTGAAAAAAATACTTACGTCGAAATACCACCTCTATCCGCAATAACCGATTCATCACCGTTAGAATTTTTTATCGCTGGCACGGGAGAGGATTATTTGGATCTTAATAACACTCTTTTATACACTAGACTCAAAATAACAGGACCCGACGGTTCTAATATACCAGATGGATCACCTGTCGGTTTAATAAACTATCCGGGGGCATGTATATTCTCACAGGTGGATGTCTCTCTGGGGGATCGTCTGATAACCCAGAGTTCTAGTACCTACCCGTACAGATGTTTGATTGAAGCTCTGATTAATTTTGGAACAGACACACTCGAAAGTGTCTTTTCAGCCGGTTTGTTCTACAAAGATACACCGGGTCACATGGATGCTACGGACCCCGCTGGAGAAAATACGGGATTAATGAAGAGAGCTGCATTTACCAATGCTAGTAATGTGATAGAATTACTAGCACCCATTCATAGTGACATTTTCTTTCAAGAAAAATTAATGTTGAACGGTGTAGATATAAAAATAAGAATGACAAGAGCTAAAGATGAGTTCTGTCTAATGCGCGATGACGCAGTTGCTTATAGACTCAATATTGTGTCAGCATCTCTTTTTGTCAAAAAGGTTACTGTGTCACCAGGCGTCCGGTTGGGGCATGCTCAGGCGCTTCTAGGTACTACTGCTAAATACCCCATAGACCGGGTGTGTGTGAAGAATTTTTCTATCCCAGCCGGTTCTCGCGTATCTAATCAAGAAAATCTTTTTCTCGGGACACTACCAAAATCGATCATTTTAGCAATGACCGAAAATTCAGCCTTTTCAGGGGCGTATGATAAAAACCCATTTGCTTTTAAACATTTTAACCTGGAGTTTTTGGCTTTATATCAAGACGGCGTCCAAATTCCGTCCAAACCGTTTCAACCAGAATATGAGAGCGGATCAGCAGTTAGGGACTTTTATCAACTAGTGACGGCTACCGGAAGACATCTTAAAAATCGACCTCTTGTAATAGACCGGCAGGATTTTCTAAACGGGTACACGCTCTACGCGTTTAATTTGACCCCTGATGAAGATTGTTCGAATCATGTTTCACTAATTAAATCGGGTAATATTAGACTAGAAGCACGATTCAGACAACCTCTCAGACAATCCATAACAATTATCGTATATGCGATTTTTGATTCAATTGTTGAAATATCCAACCGAAGACAGGTGTTAGTGGATTATTACTGAGGAGGAAGGAAGGAAAATGAATACGGTACAACTAACGTCTGTTATGGAAAAGATTGATCACAATACAAGTTTTTTAGGAGTGCTCCCCAGCGATTATCTACCCAAAGTGACCGTAAAGAAAACCCCGTCTATGCTTATTTTTAACTCTGACCCCTCCACAAAACCGGGGTTGCATTGGTTAGCAATTTACATATCCGAGAATGGCGTGAGCTGCTTTTTTGATACCTTTGGAGGATCTCCAAAAGACCCTCGTTTTCCAAAGACTGTGCAAACCTTTTTAAAAAACAACTCTATCTGTGTACAATACTCTAACAAACAGGTTCAAGACTTCACATCCGATACCTGCGGACAACATTGCGTGTTTTTTCTGTATCACATGTCAAAGGGTTATGATTATGAAAACGTTGTTAAACTGTACCATGATGATCTGATTAAAAATGATAATATGGTTGCACGATTTGTAAAGAGAATGAAACCTTCTCTCTGCCGTACATTTAATTGTATTAACTGTGTACAAAATTGTAAAAGGTGCCTTTAGTGCGTCTAGAACTGTGTTTTTTATTTTATGTTTAATAAATAAAAATGGTATGTAATCTTGAATGTCAATAATATGTTTGTACTGTATAAATAAAGACAACGTATAGACAGACCTCTTTTTATCTTTTTTTTTTTTTTATTTACATCAAAAAAAACTTAATACATAACAACGCAATTATTTCAAAATATATTTACACATACACAAAAATAAATAAAAATTAAAAAGATAACCAGGCGGTAGTATCGAGCGAGGGTGAATTAAACAACTGTCCAACATCTGTAGTAGATTGTGTCATAGTCTTTGACTTGTGCTTTTTACGAACGTCTTTTTTCGTGGGGTTAGGCGATTTCCTTTTAAGGGTTTCAACAGTGCGTTTAACCTGTGGATTCGTGATAGTGGAAAATGGTATATTTAAAGTTGCAAAAGCATCCAGAAATTCATCCCAACCGCGCGGTCTGTATTCATCACGGGACGTGTGAGGCGCCGTTATACTTTTAACCAAATCCAACATGTGTGAACCTACAATTACATTCCCTTTATATACAAACTCTCCAGAATTTGTCCATGAAGACACTTGTTTGGCATTAGACATTTTATTCAGAATGAGTTTGATGTTTTTTAAACTTCTTTGAGGCACATTGTTTAAGATTTCATTGACAAGCTGATCCTCGCCTTCATCATCAGCATGCGACGGTGCACCGCCAGATGCACTAACAGGACCAGTGGCAGGTGCACTAACAGGTACAGTGGCATGCGCTGTAGCAGGTGTATTAGCAGGTTCATCGGGATGAATAGCGTCCGTTTTCGGTAGTGAAAGAGTTAAAGTACTGTTCTCCAAATCACCTTGTTTTACTATAGTTAAAAACCTCTGTAAGACGCTGGAATAAAGTTTAGCCTTCCCATGCGAATCTAAATCACTCCTCTGCAATACGTTTCGTATAGCCGCGTCTAAATCGTTCTCCACAGTTTGTTGAATTGTCTCACGAGCACCTACAGTCCTTAATTTATTCATCTGATTCTGAGGGATTAGGTAAAGTTTTTCGGCATATTCCATTTCTAATGTTGTCTGGAGGTTATTAAACTAGTGATAAACGGTATTGCCACACTTAACAGAGGTACAAGAAAACCGCCTCGTTGATTAATCAACCGCTTTTTACTTTTGATGTTAATCTTTTTACTAGCAGCGTATTTGATCTCCTGTTTTTTCTTTTTTAACCTCCGGAACTGGTTGGTGTTTAGAGGTATGTTGCCGTGAAGAACATTTAGAGCTATCTCACACAGGGATAGAATCAGCTGATCTGACGCTGACTGTAAAATAACACGACGTTGTCTCGGTGAAGCCTTATATAATAGTTTTAAAAGAGGTAAGTTTTTACACAGCCTATCACTCATTTTCTTTTCTGCACATACACCACCTGTTGATCTGAAAACAAATGTGATCTGAGACGAAAACGCTCCGGTGTTTTAGCTTTAAAGTCAATCAAAAGGAATCCGTAAGGCTGATTGGTAGCATCCTTATAACACTCCATAAAGAATTTTGTGTTTCCTGGGTAAATCTGTCGTCCTAAAGTCATTATTTGCATCGAGTCTCTCGGACTCTTGTACAAAATAAGATAGTGAGTATTGAGCGCGATAGTCCTACTGGTTTTACCGTGAAAAAACAGATTCTGGGTTATCAATATGATAGAAAATGGTACATGATGCACGTATTGTGTGAAAGCTCGCGAGAGTTCAGCGTTTGAAAATGCTTCACACATTAGATCGTCACATATGATAAGTACATTGACATTGGGTTTTATTAAAGTTTCATCGGTTAAAGACTTTGGAATACCTTCAATAAATTTGATATCATACAATGACAACAGTTCATCATACAAAGGTTGCCAACAACTGTATAAAAATACAATACTGTCAATTTTTACATTGATCAACTTGTATGCATTACGCAATAAATTCTTTACAAAAACAGTCTTTCCGCTTCCTGACGGGCCGGACACCAAGACTGAGAATGGATATTCTAAACGAAAGTCAAAATCCTCTTCAACACACACATTTTGTGCGTTAGAAATACCCTTAGTAGCCATAAGGAAGTGTGGTGTAATCAGGAAGTAGCACGCGTTTGTCATAAACCACTTTGAATCTTTTCAATACTGCTGTATTATGCAAAGTGAACTTCTTTTTATGCCGCACAATGGTCTCTGTGCGAGTGAGCAGGTGGCTAGTGTCACGTGATGTTACATAGCCCTGTATCAGACCTATCATGCTTTCTAGAGTTACATTTCGCATTAGCAGAATGTAGCGTGACCCCTTTAGCTTTAAGAGTTACTTTATTTTTTGTGGTTTTAAAGGAGTAGCTTTTCGGCCCCATTGACGCGAAAGTAGTTATGAAATCTCCATCATCAAGTTCATCCGTCAACTCACCAAGATATGCACCTGTTTTAGGCATCCAATCTCCATCTTTCGATACAAAGATAACGCTGTCTGTATCTACATAAAAAACACGGGGCCCTAACTGATCCATGAGATCATATAACTCCAGACGGCCGTAAGCCGTGGTAAATGCTGCGATGAATACATTAACATCACTCGCGGGGGCGGGGTCTTCATCGGCATAGCACCATTGAACTAAAGCCACAGTGTCCGACACGAATGAGAAGTGTTTAATGACACGTCCGTTTCCAAAGATATAGCGGGCGAAATCTTCAGGGTCTGTTAAAAGCTCCGCTGTAGCTTGATTACACCTAAGACCAAATCTACCCCAAAGCGAATTCAATAAATATTTATTTATAGATCTGCGTGCGGGGTTAAGCGCTATTTTGTCAAGGTCGAGCTGAACTCCCTCCTTCTCAAAATAATCTCTGACGTAAGACTCCTTTTCACCATCTGTCACTACGTGTGATGGAAATCCTGAAGCCTCTTGTTTGAATTTGAGAAACGTCTTAACATAACCGCTGAATAAAGTGTCTGATGTCTGCGGAAAATGCCAGACTTCGTCAATTCTGACTACCGAATAACCTTTATCAATAGCCCTGGAGAGCTCGACAGAGGTCCAAACTCCTGAAATGATTCTTTCGTCATCACTGTGCTGACACTGACCCTGATACTGCGTCTCAGCACAGGTACGACACAGCGCAAATAGTAGTTTCCCCTGAGAGGATTTTGCAGGTAATATTGGATGCAGTAGTTTACGTGGGGGCAGTACACTACATTTAATGAGACCGAAATAAGATTTGACCGGTTCAAAATCTTTTAAAATGATCTCGGGATGTCCGATAGGGTAGGTTTTACACGACTGTACATACGGATATAGAGATGTGAAATCCAGATATGACACGCGTTCGCCCTCGGCGGTCTCGTGGTACAAGCGGAGTGCATTCGTGCGTCCGCCGTAAAGTGCTTGTCTAGGATTCAGTCTCGCTGGTGCATTATAATTACTCATAAATGCGATGACATTGGGATCGTTTTGTTTAGCAGACTCCCACTGACATTCCCAAATCTTGTGCACTTTGAGATTGTAGGTATTACGCAAACGTTCAGCTTATTGTCAGATTGTCTTCTGAGCAGGCCAAAAGGTGTTTTGACACAGGATTCAAATCGTTAGGATTAAAACGACAACAATGCCCGTGCCAGAAACATCCGAGAAATTCCAAAGCTATTTTATTCTCCATTATCAGCCTCATTAATAGCCGTCCCACATGATACGCGTCCAAATTTGGCTTCGCCATAATTTAAAAGCGTGATGAACATCGACGTTTCTGCTTGCTTTAAATGTATTCCAACCATTGTATGGAGGGGTTTGAGTAAGCTTTGTACTGGATTGATGTTAAGCATTTTTGTGCGTTAAGGCAAATCGTGTCTTTGGTTTAAAAAAAGCGTTTTGAACACTTTCATAGCACATCCGGCTAATGTTATACATCCGAAAGGATCTACGTTGGTACATTCTATAAACTCTTTTCTGTATTTCATACAGCCTTCACGTAGCAAAACAACGTCATTCTTACAGTACAATGCTAGTTGCTTTTTGAAGTCAAACACCTCTCCTGCTACACCCTTCGTACCACGAATCAAATTTCACACGTTCAGCGTCAGACATCGTCTGATATCCGTAATAATCTTTTGACGGATACGGACCGATATAGTTTGCATTCTGCAAGCGATTAAAATGATGTGGAAAATATCCTTTTTCGCTGGTGTTTAAGTTTAAAGCAGAGGTCATTTTTGACAATTTCATGGGCAAGAAGCTATAGCTGTCGATGTATCTCTGTTTAAAGGTTGATCGTACATGTAAACAAGTCTACAGCCTTGGAGTATGATTTTTGGTGTTAGTCCCTGACTAGTAAAATACTCTAGCAGTATAAAAGAGTCGAAACCTGAAGAATTGTGTGCGATAAATGTGAAACCCTCAAATTTCGGTCGTCTGAAATGCTTGACCATCTGATCCACACAATCTACACCTTCCGCCGAAAACTCATCCCCAGCTTGTGTTAATGCACAAACATAATTTGCCTTATGACGACCGTCTTCATACATCGTCTCAAAGTCAAAATAAATATAGTCTTGGCTATGTTCTCTAGGCTTGGCTGGCTGAATATAGCAACAGTGCTGATCTTCACCCATGAGAACTTCGGCGCAATGAACACATCTGGATGGTGCACATTTGTGCGTTAATAGCTTATCACCGGACCATTTTGTTCTGTACTGTCTGCAACATTTATCACAGTATTTTATGCTATCACACTGAGACTTTGAACCGTCACTTTGTGTTTGTTTATGCATTTCATAACAGAAATCAGATCTGCAGTATCTCAAACAATCATCGCATTGCACCGATTTCTTGGGATGCGTGTAGCAAGACGTGTTCATGCATACGTTACATGTAAATTTGCAATAATGTAGACTACGATC
>NC_039252.1:13152823-13209751 GCF_003368295.1 Carassius auratus
AATGCATAAATATAAATAAATATATACACCTTGCTAGCACTTTTACCTTCAGAACTGCCTTTATTCTTCGTAGCATAGATTCAACAGGTGTTTGCCGCAGGGTTAAACCTTCTCCTTTGTTGAAAACATGCAAACCAAGTTGCCCCGGGAAACTGAAAACATGTAATCCTGAGCAGCTGTTCTATAAAACGAACACAGTGAAGTGCTTCACTCTAAAAAACATAGACCTAAAAATAAAATTGAGGACTTTGTCATTTGATAAATCACACTTCAGCCATTTTGATAAAATGTTCAGCCCTAATTTTCACTTCTCTTCTTCTCTTGAGAACAGTAATGATGTGGTCTGATCCACTGGCATCCATTGAATCCAGTTTAGGGCCGTGATCTCCTCATGCGTTCCACCTTCACGCAGACCTGGACACTTCAGCAAGGTCTGACTTAGACATCTTTAAATAAACACAGATGCTATTACAAACCACCACTGCTTTATATAGTTAACAAGCTTTTGTATAATCTGACGTGTTTGATTTCACGTTCACGATAGATTCTTAGTCCGGGCCGCCACATCTCTGCTGTTAACGACTTTGACACAAAAAGCGAGAGCGAACAGAGAAGCCAGAATGAAGCCGATGCGCTACTTCACGCCGACACAGGTACACACATAAACGCCCACGCTTCCCTCTCACACACCATCCTGAACCCACACATGTAATCACCTGCACAAACCACATGAATTCAGAACTTACACTTCTGGTTTGTTCCTTTTATTGTGCTCGTGCAGTTCCACAGCGGCAGAGCCTGCAACAGAATGCAGACCAAGAGCAGGAGTGCTACGATAGTGGAGAGTATTCGGATATCTTACCATCCCTTCTGCAGCTGGCGCAGGAAGCATCCACCCTCTCCTTCAGTAACACTACACTGCCTTTAGAGCTCTCTTTTGTCATTTAAAACTCTAATGCATTTGATATTGTGCTGTGGTGGTTGATAGTATAAAAGTGGTATCTGAAACTAATTAAAGGCTGTTTAATGAAAGGCTCAGTATCATAATGCGGCAATTTGATATGTCAATTGTAAATGTAAATCATGTACATTTTCTGTAGTGATTTTATCCATCAGTGAACTCGAACCTCTCTTGTTGACTCAAGAGTGATTTCACAACAGAACTTTTAGTCTATAACCACAATTAACCATGTAGTGTGAAGCAATAGACCAAAATTCCAGATAGCACTTTGAATCATCTTTCAGATTTTTTTTTAAATTCAGTAAATGACAGAAAATGTTCCCATTAATGCAACCTCTGCAGTGGGTGAAAGTCTGATCATAGTTTGCGGACGTGAATCATGGCACTAACAAAGGAGATCTCGGAGGACCTTAAAAAAAGAGTTTATGTTGCTTCATTAGGCTAGAAAAGGTCTTAAAAGAGACCATCTCTAAAGAGTTTGGACTCGGATCGTAAATGGAGATGACCTCTGTTACCCTCCCCAGAAGCAGTGGACCAACAAAGATCACTCAAAATGCAAGACTTGTAACAGACTGTGAGGTTGCAAATTAACCCAGTGTAACTTCTAAGCAACTAAAGGCCTTTCTCACATTGGCTAATGTAAATTTTTCTCCTGAGTCCATCATCAGGAGGACACTGAACAACCATGGTTTGCATGGCAGAGTTTCAATGAGAAAAAAAATCACTGCCTGTCTGCAGCCTGCTAAATATCATGTGGACAAATGTTTTGTATAAAAATGGGACCGAAATAGAATTTTGGTCATATGAAAAGTGTACTGTTTGGAGAAAAGTTCCAGCATAAGAACTTTATCCCATCTGCGAACATGTTGGTGGTAGGATCGTGTTTTTGGGCCTGTTTTGCAGGACGGTTTGACATCATTGATGGAAGATGAATTCTGAATTACTGTATACCAGCAAATTCTGAAGGAAAATCTCAAGACATCTTTCTGAGACAATTGTAAAGGGTTCACAAACTTTCAAGCAGCACTGATATATATAATATATATCAATAGTGTATCAATCTCATAACATACTCTTAAGCAACTTTAATTGCCACATTAGTTCTATTATTAGTATATTAGTTATTACTTATTTAGACATTTGGTGGCTGAGAATGCAGCCGATTTCTATATAAAACCTTTAAAATAAAAGAATCTTGGCAAGCCACTCACACAAAAATGCTGACTTTAAAACAGCACGGACTGCAGAGGTTGCATTAACGGAAAATCTTCCGTCAGTCCGTCAAAGTGCAAAGTTTCAAAATGCTTTCCGTCATTTTGGTCTATTGCTTTACCTTACATGGTAAAGCTACATTGTACTAATAGACTAAAAGATTCTTTTGAAATCACTTTTGAGTCAACAAGAGAGATTAGAGTTCACAGATGGATAGAAATCACAATGGAAAATCTGACGATTGACGTATCAAATTGCCTCTGAATCTGATGATGTTTTGGGTCATATTTATACAGAAATATAGTTAATTGTAAATGGTTCACAAACTTGTGTGTGTGTGTGTGTGTGTGTGTGTGTCTATATATATATATATATATATATATATTTCATAACCAGTTTGTTTAATAGTCCGTCTTCTTTAGTAGTCAATTTCTCCATTGAAATATAGTTGGCGACTATATCTTATGATAAGATATTAGTTTTTGAGACAAAAAATAGTTTACAGTACCATGATTTCTGATGTGGATCACTTGTTTTACTGCATTGATTGCACTTGATGTACTTTATTGTCTAACTAAAGGTTAGAATATAGGCCATAAGGTTATTCTTTAAACATGTTATAGTTTAGTTTATTTAAGGTTTTTGATATGTTTGTTTTCATGTAAAGTGAATTACGTAAAAGCTAAATAAAATGTTCTAAAATTGTTAATGCCTATACTCTCTTTCATACACAAACGTAGCTTTCAGTTATTTTCATAACAGGCAATCAGCAGAATGTGGGTTCTTTGAACAGGAAAATCTCACACGCAAACGTCAGCCCACACAGAGCAGATACATATAGGTTTGAACAAGGAAGACAGAAACAGACCTAAACAACAAGTGCGTTATGTGACCCTGTCCAAGATGATATTTCTTTTAGTTAGTCTCTTCCTTGGGAACATTCCTTCCTTTGCATTTTCTGCGTCATCCCAACCAAGTGAGTATTTTACAACTATTTTGTATTTATTTAGATTTTACATTATGTTGCCTTTACAAAACACATCATACCTGGTATTAAAATACAAAAGGATTACAGAAGTAATTTCTAAACTATTAAACAAAACAGGGTAGAGTTTGTTGGATTTGTATTCATTTCTTCCCCCTTTTCGTGGTTTTATTATGCTCTTTAAAACTACGGAAGTATGCGGTTGTACAACAGTTAAGATGAAAAAATCTAATTTGTTAACATATATAAGGCCTAAAAATGTCTCCTGATGGCAATTATTTCATCAGCAGACGTGACCTTTACATATTCTTCAGGAAATTGTGAAATTTTTCAGCAACCTGTCGTCTGAACAGTTGACAATATTCAGATGCTTGCTTTCCAAAATGGCTTCTCTGTGGCCATGATGCGTACACGCAACCAAAGACAGTTTTGACACAACTTGAGCCTACAACACTTTCAGTTCAGTTTTTCCATAGAAAGACTATCAAAATGTTCAAAAAATTCTCATGTAAAGCTATGATTTAATTTTAATCAGTAAGAAAGTATAAATCTATAATTTTGACTGAAAATGTACATATTTCCTGTCTGTGTACGTTTCTTTCCAGTCCTCACAGGCTGAAGCATCCTCTACTGACAACCTACAAGCTGCAATACTGTGCCATTTATATATAACATGATTACATAAAGTGCATTTAAGTTTTAACTATATTGTTTTTCTCTTCTTCACCCAGAAATTAACTGTCTTATCATAAATCTGGACTATGTTAATTGCACATGGACTGAGCATGAGCACCGTTACATTTTCAAGAGCATGTACGTATGTTGAACAAAATAGAAAACCTGCAATTTTGGATCGAGGTTTCAGAGCTGACAACAGTATGTGTTTTCTTTCTCAGGTTTACTCATAAGGAAATTTTGGACTGTCCAGAGTATCTAAGGATTGATGGTGTTAACACGGTCTGCAAGTTCCCCTACATAAAACCACAACGGTTTAATGACTTAATTACATGGCTGTACAGTGACAATGGCAGTTTGGTGACAGAGCAGAAACATATGCTCAAAGAATATGGTATTAGAAATGATTCATGTTTATTATGACTTGACAATAATTGACCGGTTGATGAATTAAAACTTTACATATTGTGTTGGTAATCAGTGAAGCTTAACCCTCCGTTCAACCTGTCCGTGATGGAGAAAAAAGACACTGAACTATGGCTGTACTGGAATAATTCAAAGAACGACAGCTGCATTGAGAGTGAAGTTCGTCACAGGACAGACAACAATCCATGGAAGGTATGAAATTTGTTCTGTGAAACTAAACTTTGATTGGCCACATTTGAAACACATGGACATTGTATAGGTATTCATTTCATATGATAATGTTATAGGTAAAAAATGTTAGCCTGAATGCACTGTATGATAAATGCATAAATTTAATTTAAATTGAATATGGCCTCTAATGGATTAATGATATATGAAACGTACTGATGCTGAAATCACATCAAAATAAATTTACAAAAGTGGTTTTATATACACAGAGAGCATATCGAATGCAACTAAAGTGCTTTTAAAATTCAATTGATTGATTTTGCATTGTGATCCTTAAATAGTACTTGAATGTCCTCTAATGGTTCTTGATCTAAATATGCCTGACAAGTTTTATTTTGGTATTTTGACTATTGTTACACTAAATTCCCTCATTCAAGTGGTGTGCCACTCAGCTTCTGTGAACAGTAAACCCTGTATAAATACTCAATAGGCTGGCCTACATTGTACAATGGCCCACCGGGAAAAATCCCTGTGCTCCAGATGGCCAGTCCACCACTGACTGGGTGAATTATTCAATGACTCATTTATAAGAAAATGTCGCTTGTTTCTTTCCTGTAGTAATCATTGTTGAAAAAGATACAAATTTGTCGCCACCTATCGGCTAAATAACGTATCATGCAGAGTACATTCAGTAGAAATTCCAAAAATAATAACAGAGCAATTAGTATTTAAATAACAATAATAATAATAATGGTTACTACATATGTTATATCTGGTTGGAACTGCTTATTAAATGTTAAAGTGTTTGCTGGGATAAAAGAGAAAGTCCCAGTGCTTGACAACTAATCAATTTCAAGGACCATGTTGTACAAATTGTCATTGTAATTCATTCTCAACTTGCGGACGTCTCACAATCAAACACCAAACGACAAAGTTTACATCTCTCTTCCCTAGAACACCACTCCAAGCAGAAGGACTACTTTCAGTTTGCCTTTCCCTGCAAAAAAACGCTATGAGTTCCAGGTCAGGGCTCGAATAGAGTCATCCTGCGGAGAGTCCAAGTTTTGGAGCGACTGGAGTGAGCCTGTCTACTGGGGATCTTTAAAGACCAACGACACTTCAGGTAACGTATCTTATCCGTTTTACAAGTCTCCTAGTGCTTTATCTGCCTACAGGGGCGCTGCACAAGATCCCGGGCCCTATGCATAGGCAGTCCTAATGGCCCCCACCCTGAAAATATATATTCCAGACTTTTCAAGGGCCCTCTCCTCCTTTGGGGCCCTGGTAATCAGTACTGGTTTTACTCCCAGTCCGACGCCCCTGTCTGCCTAGTGTGTTGCGATTTAAAAAGACAAAATGATGCAGACAAAGTCACAGCTGCAAGCGCATTACATACTTTATAACGTTACATCGAACGCGAAAATATAGCGTGACCGACCGTGCTGTGACACCTTCCCTTTGCGCGCTCTCAGCCTCTCACACTCGCATCGCACTGCAGCATATTCCGTGATGCTTTACCAGACTGAATGTTTTTTTTTATTATTATTCTTTTTTTTTTAATTATTATTATTATTATGATCGATTTACATGTTGAAAGCGAGGAATTTGTCATATAAAATCTTTCCACAACCATTTTTTTTCTTTCTTTCCACAACCAGTTTCACGTTGGATTATTAATATACATTACATACTAAGTTAGGTCTAATGAGACTGCTCAGTGATTAAAGGCGTAACGTTAGTCTCTTACTCTAACTTCACTATGACAGAATTAAATAATCCTAATATATTCCTTTTTTTTTTTTTTACATAATATTTGTGTCAATCCTTCCTGTTACAATGCTAAATATTAAAAACTAATATTTACCGATTTACCTACAACTAGATAAAGTATATTCAAAGAAACTGACTGACTTACTCGATGCAAAATAGGGTGCACAAGGGCCAAGGCCTGTACCAATACCCACACTTGCAGTCTTTGCACTTGCCCACTTGTTGACTTGCATTATGATCTATATAGGGTTAAAAATATATAAAGTACTTCAGAATGTCTATTCAGTAGTGCCTATGTAACAGATGACACAATTTAGCATCGTGAATCTTGTTATAATGATGTAAACGTTTAACAAAATGGACATAAAAAATGCCTCAAATACTACAAGGAAGTGCATAAATGGCACTGAAAATTCAAATGTTTCATATCTGCTGGCCAATCTTCCTATCAAGTGCAGAGTCTCAAGTGGCAAAGGCCACAAGTGTGGGTAGTGTTACCGACCTGCTGTCAGTTAAACTGTACTAAACCATAAATGTCATTTGTTTGCAAAGGTTTGGGTTAAATAAAAAATAAAAAAACTTCTTAAAACTACAGCAGTGGCTTTAAAGGAAACTCTTTTCCCCAGGGGGTTTCCCCATGTCTGTGATGTCACTGGTGCTGTGTACAGCAGGAGCCACAGTTATTCTCATCATACTGTCCTGCTTGCTCGTCCATAGCGAGAGGTTGGAATCTGTTTTTTAACCATTTTTAAATACACATTTTAATTTTCCACTGTAACATTATCTTTTAATGCTGCAATAATGTTTTGTTTATGCTAATTTAATATTTAACTTTTCTTAGGCTAAGAATAATTTTAATACCAGTGGTACCAAATGCAGGACGAAATGTAAGCAAATACCTTGCAGCCCTGTTTGACAATTATGATGGCAATGTTGAGGTAAGTGACAGTTTTTATTTTATCAGCCATATACCATGCTTGAATTTGTTCTTTAACCCACAGTTGTAAAGAGGGAATGTGTGATTCAATCTTTTTTGTCATGCAGAAATGGCTGTCCATGCCCAAAGATCTGGAGAATGGCTTCAAACCCAATTTCACGGAGCGTGCCTGTCCTGTGCGCGAGTACAGGACAGTGTCCCAGTCCAGCACTGACAGCGAAAGCATCCTCTCAAACCCAACAGACCTGTCATCAGATTACCAGTGCATGCATAGCTACTCATCAGCCTCCACCATACCTGGGTCTTCTGAAACCATACAACCCCAAGATCTGTCGCAAGTGGATAATCCAGTCTAAATCTTCACCTTAATCGGAAGTTATTAAAGTCGAGAGTTTAGAAATGAGTGTCTTTGACATTTAGTTTTGAAACTAAAATCCTGAAAAGAAAAGAGAAAATACTTACACCTCAAAAAGGGGTGATGCATATGTTATATGGTGAAACCAAGTAAAATCCTGTTTTGTTATTTTGAAAATACATTTTTGCACTTAAATAATCAACTTGGAACAAGCAATGATAAACATTTGATTTGTTTTCTTATGTTAAAGCAGGGTTAATTTTGATCCTTTTTGTGTTTTATATAGTCTGGATTTTTTCTTTCTTTCTTGTATTAAGTCAGGCTGAGTAGCAGCATAGTGGTCATGTGTTGTTTTTATTTGTGTCAAAAGTATATTTTTTACTCACAATATTATGTTTGCGGTTTTCCACAGTAATGTAGATGAGATTTCTGTAGGGTCTCCCGAAGCAAGGCTTTTCTTTGCAAGCAGTGACCATTGTAAAAATTGTGACAGTGTAAAATGTGTCTGTGATAACATATATACTTAGTACTATGTAAATTCTAGAATCTGATTTGTGTACTTCTCGGGAAAATCCCATCACCTAGCAACCCAGTATTATCTGATTATTTAGCTGACTGATATTTGTGAATCATGCTGCTGGCAATCTGTAATGTAGTTGAAGAAGTTTCACTTCGACTAGACCTAGCTCCAAAACTTTTTCATATCGTATTGCAAAAGGCCCTAAAAAGGCACCTTAAAACTTAACATTATACAACATTGATAGCAAATGTATCTTGGTTAATTGTTTATTCATTGTGTGTTTTCTTGAGGCTTTATTTTTGCACTTTTAGAATTTTGCTCGTCTGTAGTATTCATAGAATTTTTTAACATTCAGCATACTTATGAGAATGTGAACTTGCCATTTTAAAATGATTATATGTTTAAAGACAAATGTGATGCTTCAAGAATGTAATGCTTTTACAATCTGAATAAAAAGATTGGATCTGTGATGAGTCTGTGATGACTAAGATATTTTGATAACATTTTTCACAGTATATTTTGAGCTGATCTTGAAGGCGGATGCTTAAAATTTTGAAATAAATATTTTGACATGCTAAAGAATCATTAGAATAGGTCTTAGGCACATTAACATATGAGCAGATACTGTAAAATGACCCAAAAACACTTACTATGCATAAATAGAGTGCATTCTGAGTGTATATTATTATTATTATTCTCTGGTCTTGTGCAAGCCTATATTTCTATGTATAATTTTACATAAATCATGGATTGTCACAAATATCATACTAGCTTTGTTAAAAGCTACGTACTGTACAAAACAGAAAAGCTTTATCCAAGCTGGTCTTCATATTGTTTCCTGAAGCAGTCTCCGGCAGGGAAGAAATCCCAGCATCTCTCCTGGTACATCTTCCACACGTATGATTCCTGTCACACATACACATGTCTGTTATATTTAGATCGCTTTTCATGTTTAGCAGTTAGGAACATTTTGACATGGCTTGCCTGCCCAGTGTGCTCAGTTTCATCCTTGTTGATTAAGTACATCAGGAAGAACCTAGTGAAGAGAGAAACATTACTTTTGTTTGTCCAAAAATGGAGAGATTGCATAACATCAGAAAAGTGAATTGCTCACATGTAATTGGCCAGGTTGTGTTCTTCAAGCGTATGTGTCTCAAAGCCATGTGGCGTTGTATCGAAGTAATCACTCCCAATACCACATATAAAGCATTTGGTCTGAAGAAGCAATGTAAAGTTTATAATCAGACACATCAATAAGAATATAAACTTAATCTGTATATATATATATATATATATATATATATATATATATATATATATATATATATATATATATATATTTTTTTTTTTTTTTTTATCAAACAGTAGAGATCTTCATACCTCCATGTCTTCTTTGACCTGCTCTTGCTGGTCTCTCAGCTCACCAAAAGCATCAATGATCAGACCTGTGCAAACAAACACAGTGACTTGCAGTGTAATGTTTTCAATCTAATGAAAACGAAATCTCAAAACCAATTATACATCTATGAAATGTAAGGTTTAATGCTAATTTGCTTGGCGCAGTTGAATAAAAACACGAGTCTAACCTTGAATGATGGCTAGCAGGATGACGATGACAAAGAAGAAGAAGGTGATGTCAAAAACCACCCGATAGAGTTCATACTCATCCCCTGCTGGGTCCTCAATCTCGTCTCCTATGCCTCCACCTGCCCGCACACCCACGTACATGTGGAACAGATAACACTGTGAAGAAAAAAAAAGAGAGAGATTTGTTGGATTATACAGCAGGTGTTACCAACAAAATGTGCTATTAGAGAAGAAGAATAAAATAAAATGTAACACTAATAATGTATAACGCAGTGACCAACCGTCATCATGTCATCACACTTCATGTCCGGCTCATCCTCATCCTCACTCTTATTGTAGAACTTCCTAAAGAAGTTGAAGGCCACCACAGTGTAGAGGTACACAACCACAGCCAGCAAACCCACAGTCATCATCAGCTGAAACAACCCAACAGAGTCAACCGGTGTATAAGTGCAGATTTTCAGAACCAGTTGGATTTGTTGTACTGACTGTACCTGTTTTCCATTGTGTGTGACCGAGGACAGAATTGTTCGCAGGGTCTTAACACCCATTGCGATGTCCAGCAGGTGACAAGCAAAGAAGAAATTGTTGTAATGTCCAAGAAGTGACATAACGGTGTACCACACCAGGTAGAGGAAAGTCTGTAAATGAAGAACACTTTAGTACACTTGACTAGAACTGTGCTTGGCAAAGTCTGCGATTTTATAAAATACAGTAGATTTTAATACCTGAAATAAATTAAGACTTACATTGTCTGTAAACACAACTCCAAATTTCCAGATCTGATACTTGATGTCAATGGAAGTGAGCCTGAAAATGGAAAGAAAATCTAATACTTTGCCACTAGTGGCAAAAAAACAACACATGACCTATATGTAATATCTTAAAATGTCACTTGTAATGTACTTTTAATACCATGCAAGCATAGAGTTGTCTGGCTCTTCGGGTTTCTTGTCTGTCTGTTGTTTGCTGACATCCAGCGATGCCAGATCCATTCCCAGCAGCTCTGCGATTCGCTCACGACCATAAATGTCTCCATATTTATCCAGAACCTTGCCAAAGGAAACAAGAACAACATGGCTTCATAAATGCACAGATTTTAAGCCTACACACCAATGAACAGGAAGAATATCGGTTTACCTTTCGCTTAACAAATTTGTCCCAGTAGTTGGTGGGAAAGGAGCTAAAACAATGATAAAGAGTTTTAATAACAATTTTTACCAAAGAAAACTATGAATAAAAATGGCTAGGTCTTCTAATGAACACTTACTAGTCTATCAAGGAGACATAAATTAGAGACCACATATGTGAAAAAATCAGTTTGACCACAAAACAGAATCTAGCTCAGCTTTCATTTTAGTCAACCAGATATATCTCCACACTTACGGTGTGTTTAGCACCAATCTGTCCCATTGACCTTTGATGTCATCGTCCTCCGGCTGTTCTGTGATGTAAAGCCCATCGAATTCCAGCTTTCTTGCCAGCTCTTTCTCTCTCTTAAAGATGACCAGTGGAATCTAACAGACCACAACATCTGGATAAATTATTGATAGCACAAATAATTGATAGCACACATTCAGAATTAATTAAAACAACCTGAATCAAGACTGATAATGACACAAGTTCAAGTGCTAAAATGTAAAATCTAATGGTTCAAACCTTGAGGCAGTTGTATCCAATGATAGATAAGAAAGCAATGATGGTGTGCACAATTGACAGGCAGGACATAGTGGGCTGCATGTATCCGGTACTCTCTTCCAGGAAAAAATACACAGGACCTTCCTCATCATCATCATCACCACCTCCATCCTGTCCAGCAGAGCCCTCAAAGTCTTCGCCAGAGCCTTCAAACAGTCCAGAGCCTTCAAACAGCCCAGAGCCTTCAAACATACCTGAGCCATCAAACTCATCAGCAATCGGAGGAGTATCAGATACCTGGAGTATTAAAAAAAAATGGAGCCTTAACAGTAACAGATTTTATTTTTATTTCCACGTACATTTAAAAAGTACAATTATTGTGAGGCATGCCATTTTAAATTAAACATTGAATCAGTAAAACAGTGTAAAAATCCAACCTTGTAGAAGAGAAGAATGAAGTTTAGGGCAAAGGCGATGAACAAAGCCAGGAAACGAAGGTTGTAGAAGTTACGGGACAAGCAGTTCTGTAGATTGAAGTGGAGATTAACAGCAAATTAAAACCCGTATAAACGTAACTAAACCTGGAAATAAAACTCAAAGGTTCAAATCCAATTTAGAAGAATTTTTTATTTCCTACCATGAATTTATTTCTTTGAACATCCAACTCATTCCAGAGCTCAAATCCTGCTCTTTTGACTGATTTCTTTTCCTTTTTTGCTTTAGCTGCTTTCTCAGGTTTTGGTTCTTCTGTTGTGGCTTCAGACTTGACTTCTGCTTCCTTCTCAGCCTTCTCTCCATTCTCAGTGCTGTTACACATGGAAGATGGTCACTGAATTTGTAAATACGGCTACAAAAACAACCAAAAAATCGAACAGAAACACTACAATATCCTGTTTTCCCTTCATTTGGGAGTTACTCACTCTGCCTTCTCAGGCTCAGGAGGAAGTTCTTCAATAGCAGGAGATTGTTCAGGTCCTGCTTCTTCTGGTTGCTGCAGCATAAATAAAAAAAATAAACAACATGACAAATACAAATTTGTGTAGAAAACTGGTGAAGGAACACAGGGAATCCAGCTAAATAAACACCATACCATTTTCCTTTTCAGTAATGGAGTGCCCTCTGGAGTTGGCGGTTCCACAGGGGTCGTGTCACCCATATCTCCAAGTCCACCTGGTGTATCAATACCAGGAATCTTCCCACCGTCTTTTTCTTGGATGTCCTCATCCTCCTCCTCTCCTCCTCCTACTTCCATTGAGTCTGTTATCCCTCCTGTATCCTGCTCTTCTCCACCCCTTGGTTCTCCCGGTAGGTCTCCATGCACCTCATCCTGCGTGGGATCAGGCATACTGGCCAGCAATTCCGTCACAGTGATGTTCTTGGCCCCTTCAACTAAACCACCTCCAAAAAGTGTCTGCCAGATGAGCATGAAGAAACCTTTACACACACTGTAAATGAAATAGAGGATGCCCATGAGGATTGTCCATAGGAAGGTAGCAAGCTTGACCACAATTTCCTTGATGGTCATCTTTCTGAGCCTACGGTACTGTCTGCGAATATTCCTAAAGGTAAACATGCCCAAGAAATTCATTATGCTTTGGATGAATTCGGAAAAAGCAGAGCTTGATTCTGGCTGGCCCTCCTCCCCACCTCCCTCTTCATCTCCTCCTCCGGGTTCCTCCTCATCGTCCTCTTCTTTCTCCTCCTCATCCTGCTCTGAAATCTGTGAAGCGATGTTCATCTCAAAGATGGTGTCCTCACAGAAGTTGACAAAAAGTTCCATCTTCTCTGATTCGCCACCTTCGTTGACCACGTCAAATATGAACTGCCGCTTGGACTCTTTGACTTGAGGCATTTCCCATTGCTTACGATTCACCTCACTGATCTCAAAGTAGATCCTCTCGATCTTCCTGCTGGCGCCCATTATCTCGATACGACCCAAGAATGGGCGGAAATAGTTTAGAACGCTCTCCGCTTGTTCAAGGAAATTCTGCAACCTGGTATCATGAGGAACATGTTCAGAGAGGTTGGTTAGCAGCACTGCTATGTTAAAGCCAATGTCTTTTGCTGGCTCTTGGAACCGACTGGCGAACTCCTCGTAATGAATCATCTCATTCTCATCTGCCTCAGAGCAGGACAACAGAAATTGGATCTCCGCAGGTGTGTACTGTTTCTGGCTGTCCATGGCTTTCTGGAAATCCTTCTTGGATATCAAACCTCTTTGGTCTGTCACATAGTCGCGGAATGCATCAGACGCAACAATGTCCTTCAGCTTGAGGAACATGTCAAAGAATTTGAGGATCATTTCGACATTGCTGGAGGACTCCACTAGCATGTCCACCATTTGGCGAGCAATGGTGCCATTTACAACATTACCTGACAAATATAGAGTCATACAGGCTAATCAGGTCTAGACTGAATGATGTGAAACTGATGATGAAATAAAATCAATATTTTATTCATACCCTCCAGCAGAGACAATAACATGACCACCATATCTTTCTGAAGGTCCAACAACTCTTTTAGAAGACCAATCTGACTGGAATCCTTCAAGAAAACACAATGACATTCTGTATAATATACACTGTACTATAACATATATAATCTAAATCAGCAGCTTTTGTAAAAAAAAAAAAGAAAAAAGAACAATTTATATATATATATATATATATATATATATATATATTATTTATTTAAAAAAAGGGAAAAATGCAAAAAAGAAATTGTGAGGGTATAGCTTACTGTATAAGGGTATGGTCACAAAACAATTACATCAGCATCTTTACAAGAAATGTTACCTTATCAGATTGGTTCAGGAAAATGTGAAAAAAAATTAACGTTTAAATGCAAGTTATTGCATGCAGTAACAATAACAGGTGTTAATTACTAGGAAGAGAAACACTCCATACACATACACAAGAGATTGAGAAAAAATTATAATAATCAAACAACACACCAAAGGCAGAAGTGTAGAAGAGGCTAAACTTTTTAATACAGCAAATTCACATGAAGTTGAAAACACATGGTTTTTCTGGGTAATGTTAACTGCCATCCATTTTCTCAGGCTGTTTGACCCACTTGTTTGCATACTTGCCAGATTTTTTTTTTTTTTTTTTTTGCAGAACTGTTGGAAAGTTCAGAAATTGGCATGTTAAATGAAGAGTAAAGTTATATTTTGTGTCAAAAAAGGCCTACTGGGTTCAAAAAACCTGGATTTGGGAATCTGGAACATAAAGGGAAAAACTCAAATACAATCACTTCAATAGATAAAAAGAGTGATACATACTCTTCCCTGCATACGGTGTATGAAAAACAGTTTAATTAATCAGTAAAACATTGAGAGTAAAAACAATATTACATTCCAACATACTAGTCATTTTAAGTTTGAAAAAGGAATGTAACATGTTCTTTAATTCAGCATGTAATATATTATTAAAAACAGTTCTACAATACATAAGCAACTACTAAAGTTTTATTAACATGCACTTTCTATTAGCCACTTAAGTAAACCATAATCCCTCTTAGTAGAAATTAAACACATTTGCTACTAGAGAAAAGTGTGATTCAGATAAAATAAACACACAAAAAATGTAGATCAACAGAGGAATCAAGTTCAGATGGGTTACCTGAGCCAGTTTCATCATCATATGGGCAAACACGTGCAGGAAGCCCACCACAGCATCCCACAGGCGACTGTGGGTCAGAGACTGCTGGTTTCCTGTGCAGGGACCCTGAAACAGGAGGACAACTTAAATACATGACAGGACAGCAATATAATAAATATATGATTTTGGAGAAAATTGTATTGTTATATTATATTATGAATGTCAATGTAATGTACCTGGATATACTCAGTAAGGCTGTTGAACACCTGCTTGGCCACAGTCATTGCTTTAGAGAAGTTCCTCTTGCCTGGTTCATCTATTATGTCTTTCCCTGAATAATACCAGTAGAAATCACTGATAGACTCCTGGAAAGAGAAAATAAACACCAACAAAGCAATAAGTGTGCTTACTGAGTGTGCTTAACTTTGTCTGAACTAGTCAGTTTTTGAGGGGTAAAAAGACTTCACCTGTAGTCTAAGCAGGTAATCCACTGTACAGATAATGACATTGATCGTGGTGGTGCTGCCTGTCTGTGTTCTCAGGTAGTTCTGGAAGTCTAAAGTGAAGTGAACTCACAGATGGTTAAACATTAAATCTGTATAACAATGACATTCCCTAAACTCTTGAAACTTGCCTCTTCAAATTCACTTTTTGTGTTTAACAGTAAAAAAAAAAACAAGTCATATAGGTTTTGAACAATATGATAGTGTTTAAATCCAAGACTCATTTCAAGAAATTGAAACTGCAATAAATCACAGTACATTTTGTTCGTGCGAACTATATTTGACTGTACACTCTGTTTAAGGACCCACCATTGTTGTGACCCTCACAGAGGAGCTGCAGAAAGCGAAAGAGGTCACAAGTGAACTCATCGTCAGCCATGACCTTCTCGCCTATGCGAAGGAAAGAAATATGCAGCAACACATTACATCTAGATGAACATGTTGTGACACTGATCACAGGTTTAGTGTAGCAGCAATCTGATTAGAACTGAAAAGAGAAAGTAAGTGGAAGAGAGCAGCTGATTAAAGAGCTTAGAGAAAAACTACCTCAAATTTCTCATGTTATAATGTTAGTGAAAACTGCAATATTTTCGTCCCTTTCTGTAAGACATAAGCAAGAAATTTATTTTTTTTAGTGTTTGTTTCATTCCACTGCCCAGTTCAGTATTACATATGCTTACCAATTTGTCCCACCGAAATCCTAGAGGGCACCAGTGAGCACAGGCTCCTCACTATATTCACTTATGTTAATAAATCCTTGAGAAGCACCAGAAATCTACAAACTAATATTTCATAATAGTACCATTCTTTGTGAAAGCTACAATAAAAATGCACAAAAAAAAAAAAAACTAATTATACAAAACGGCAGAATTGAACGATTTACTTCATTGTGAACTAAGGAGTGGAAAGAGACAGCTGTTTGCGTAATCACTCGTTCTTAGACTGAAGTGACAGACTGAATTATACAAGCATAAAATTAAACCCATTACAGAATCACTTTACCCAAGTAACACAACACATATACATCAAATATACACATACACAATAATGTACATACATGTATATGAACACAGATATAAGAACACTGATATATAATCACATATACTGTGGTTCAAACACAGAGGGGGATTAATTACAACATGAAGCAGACGAGAAACAGACAAAACTTTAGCGTGCGGGGCAGACCTACTGCAATCCTAAACCTCAGCTGTGTTTGGGTAGGTAAGGAGGAGGTCAATAATCAATGCTAAAATCATGAAAATCACATTCACTCAAAAGCCCTTCAGCATAGAATGATGTTTTTGCAAATAACTTCAAGTGAATTTGTTGCATAGAAAATTCACGATGTTAAACTGCACCGCTAAAATGCTGCGTCCTAACATAACTTACCGTTTTTGAAAATGGCTGGTTACTGGATTAATTGTGACCTCAAATTAATGTCTCAGCTGGGGTAAATATAGGAGGGCATATAGGGTAACATTAGGTGCAAAAATGGTGAAGCCAAGAGAGAGTTAGATCATTTATGGTTTAATTCATAACCAATGAATGGCAGGATCTGGTAAGTTATATGTATTTGTTAGGAACAAAACAAAAATTCTCATTTTAGTGCCATCATATGAATGCTAAGACCTTTTTCACTGTGAAAACTAAATTTATTAAAGGGGTCATATGATGCTTTTCTAAAGATCGTTATTTGGTGTATTTGGAGTAACAGAATAGGTTGACATGCTTTAATGTTCAAAAAACGCATTCGTTTTTCAAATGCTGAACATTATTGTGGGTCCTCTATGCCCTGCCTCTCTCAAATGCATAGTTTTCTACAAAGTCCCTCCTTCTGACAAGCTCTGTCTGCACTGATTGGCCAACTGACCCAGTGCATTGTGATTGGCTGAACACTGCAAGCACTCGTCGGAAGTGTAACACCCCTTTCCATGACTGTGAGCTTCATCTTTCAAAATAAATGTAAAGACAGTTAATAATGTCCTTAGTTTTACCTTCAGTTCAAGCCCGAAAGAGAGACAAAGTCACGTGACAGACACAGTGATGAAGCTCGTATGTGTTTGCAGTATACAAGACACTGACGACAGCTGACTGCACTGTGTGACTCTGTCTCACTCTCTCTCTCTCTCTCTTACAGCATGCATCCACACACATACGTGATGAGTAAAACTCTGCATTTGAACATTCAATAGCAAATACTTAAACTTATAACAAAACTTCCAGTAGCTGATTCAGAAGCGCCAGATTGTCATAGGAAAGTCAGAATTACCTCCTCTCCTAGGTTCACAAAACCTGAAATGTCTGCTTCAACACTAACGCCTGTTTCACATATACTCCGTCTGCAGTGCTTATGCAGTCCGAGTGCGTTATGTATGTGGTGCTGAAGCAGCACAGACACATTGTGCTTTCACACAGGATGCGTTTGCAGTTGCTGCTGATGCGGCTGTTTAAGCCACAAAATACAACATTTGTCCATTATGTTGCTATCAAATCATGTAAAAAAAAAAAAAAAAGAAATTAAAAAAGCTTTTTCAGCATTGTGATATTCTTTCATCACAGTACAGTAACAATCTTTCATAGACATATTTAGATTCAAATATAAACAACATATTACTCATGCGTTTGACTGCTAGGTTTTTATAACAAGTTGCTGAAACAAGCTGCAACACATTTAAACACAACATGAGCCTACTTTTCTTGTTAGGTTATCACAAACATTTCAAATTAAAACTCACCACTGACAGAAACAGTCAACTCTCGGGCCTTTTGCATTTAAATCTTTATTACACGCAATCCAATGGATCTTAAATAACTTTGTTTTTTTGCCTCTATAAAAGTGCATGTATAATGTTGCCTTGTTTCTCTAGTTGCTCTTTTTCTTGTTTTAAATCTAGCCAAAACCCATGTGTTCCGTATGAAACACAGTAGGCTTTAATTAGTATACATTTATTGTGAAATGACTGCATTTCCGTGTCAATCCATGTTAATTTTTACCGCGAACAATGCGCTGTCACTTTAATTCAGCACATTCAGCACAGCAAAAATAGACTCTGTACGTAAATGATCTCTACACTGCTGCAGACGCACTGCTCCTGGAACGCATTGACGGACTGCAACTGCGTGCAGTGTGATCGCTGGAAACCGTTAACATGGGTGCGTAAAAAAATACACAACGCATACACACTGCAGACGGAGTATGTGTGAAACGGGCGTAACATTTGGACGGCATTACGCAGATATTTCCACATCGTGACGTAGACATGTGGGGGTGTGTTTGAATGAGCCGTTTTAGGGGGGTTTCGCAGAGTCTTAACTTTGATAAAGAATATCTCTTTGGATTTGAGACTTTAGTCTTTGCAACTTCACAGACCATCTTTATTCACCAAGAGCTTGTAACACTCCTAAGAGAAAGAAAAAATTTTAATCGCATCTTATGACCTCTTTAATACAAAAACCAACACTACGAATAACATTTTTAATGTTTTTGAATGTTATACAAAACTAAAATGCAGCATATATTCATTATATATATAACTCCTGGGTTTTTTTTTAGATTAGACACAAAGCAGAGATCTAGAGTTACAGTAGATCTGTTTCAGCACTCAAGGGGAGAAGAAAAACACTTCAGTCACATTCTGTGTAAAGCCTCCTTTCCACTGTCTCCGATGAACGACAAGGGACAGACCGGAAGTCATTCATTTCCAATGGAAAGTAAAGCGGGAGCTGCGTGGAGTTCCGATCACATGCGTATGCGGAAATTTCGGATCTGATTTGAGCCTCGGATACGTTCAAATATTTGAACTTCAGCGACTATACCGTATGCGAACGCCCGACCGGATGTGATGTATTCTAATCAAAACTATCGGTGTGAGGTCAGAATTCCCAATATTTTGTTAACATTAACATTATCATTTAAACACTATTTCTGTAAAATGGTGGTTTATAATACTTATGGCAGAAATAATTATTGAATAATTATTAAACCATTATTTACGTTGATTAGCCCCATAAAACCTACTGTTTTTATTTTGGGGGTCACCTGATTTGTGACGATGCATTCATAAATTAACTATGTTCATTAAAATTATTAATTTTACCATGGTGAATATGCCAAGGTAATGGTTGCTGCACGACCAGTTTGAAAGTTCTGCGCGATTGCCGCTAGAGGGAGAAATGCGACAATCATGTCCGAATGTCGTGTGCAGTGGAAAGGCGGCTTCACTATAAAGTAATTCAGATATAATGTAATGTACTGCGATCTGCATTTGCAATGTGACCAAAAGTTGTTTTTACAAATCCTTGAGTGATAAGATTCATATATATATATATATATATATATATATATATATATATATATATATATATATATATATATATATATATATATATATATATATATATATATATACACACACACACAGAATATATAGACCAAAAGTTTGGACACACCTTCTCATTAAAGAGTTTTCTTTATTTTCATGACTATGAAAATTGTAGAGTCACACTGAAAGCATCAAGGGATATTTGACCAAGAAGGAGAGTGATGGGGTGCTGCACCAGATGACCTGGCCTCCACAGTCACCAGACCTGAACCCAATCAAGATGGTTTAGGGGTGAGCTGGACCACAGACTGAAGGCAAAAGGGCCAACAAGTGCTAAGCATCTCTCAGGGAAGCCCTACAAGACTGTTGGAAGCCCATTTCAGGTGACTACCTCTTGAAGCTCATCCAGAGAATGCCAAGAGTGTGCAAAGCAGTAATCAAAGCAAAAGGTGAATACTTTGAAGAACCTAGAATATGACATATTTTCAGTTGTTTCAAACTTTTTTGTTATGTATATAATTCCATATATAATTCCACATTCCACATTAACTAATAGTTTTGATGCCTTTAGTGTGAATCTACAATTTTTATAGTCATGAAAATAAAGAAAACTCTTTGAATGAGGTGTGTCCAAACTTTGGGTCGGTACTGTATAAAAAAATTCCAAAACCCAAAAAGCGAAATTTCTAACAAAAATGATTTCAAAGAGATAAAAGGACAGAGAGGAGTGACAGGAAGAAATAGAGGTACAGAGGCATTATTTACCCCGCTCTAGCTTCATGTCTGAGGCCCGTGAAAGGACGGAACAATGAAAAGAGATGGAGGACAAAAGTATAGTTAGGGAAAAAGAGGGATGGTGAGTTGACGGCAAACAGACAGCATGGAATGAAAAGGGAATTATTCATGGCCAATATCATAATCAGTTTATTGACATCATATTAGACTAGATTATAAAATCTGGAGATGGTACGACTGTGATAATATGGTTACAATTCATTTATTCAACTAATATGTAACAAATAACAAATTATGTTTAGAATTTCCATATTAGAATGACCAAACATGTATGATTACAGATGGATGAATACTTGGATGCCGTATTTAATTTTGGCCTTAAATGTTGGAGCCAAATAAGACATTCTACATGTGCATGCATTGAACAATGTCTATACGCTATAGTTACTCTATGCTTGAAAAATTACATTTGATAGGACTTAACCGATCTTCCTTTCAACAATATATTGCTATTATTCTTGATTAAAAAAGATTGTAGATCATTCACATTACTTACTTGTTCCCTCCTCTGACACCATACCTAGACCCTCTGCTTTATTCTGCCTCTCAAAGGCATTCAGGTCCAAAACACTGCAAAAGAGGCACAAACATTGATTTAATGAATCGTTTTACTAATATGAATGCGAGGTGACAACAGCTCCCAATCAGAATGTACCTGCAGGTCTGCATGAGAGCCTGGACACTGAGGAAGAAACCCACATCTTTCTTGTCTTTCAGATAGTCCAGCATTTTCTGCAAGCAAAGTACAGATGCTGTTACATCTCAGCATCAGTTTAGGGTCTAATTCACTGTCATGCCTCCATGATGCAAATGCCTCTTAACTAACCTGTTGGACCTCACTGTTTCCACCATTTAGAATGGAAATACCAAGTTTTAGGGTGGAAGAGACCATGCAACCAGTCTCACCTGTACAAAAAAATAATAAAAAAATAAATGGAGAAAAAAGTGCTCAAGCTTAAAAAAAAACTGGATGGAAAGAGGTGAACATGTACCCTTGCAGGCGCTAATCATCTGTAGGACCATCTCAGCAGCCCCTCTGTTGTGGAGACGTGACTGTTGGTAGAGGAGTCTTTGCTTTTCCATCTCTTTCTCCTATAAGGTTAAACATGGCAAAATTGAACTGTCTGAAAGCCTTAACATTTCTCTTTTCTTACAATCTGTTCTTTCTGCTCAATCTCCCTGCCCCTCTAATTGAACTACAAGCAATAATGTTCATTTTTCAGTCTTGCCCAGTTACTACTTGTCATTTTTATTGGCCTTATCCCATGAGCGATGGAAAAATCCAATTTGGTATTTCGAATTTTAGAAACTGCTTTTTACTGAGACTATGACTATGAGCAGCAGTGAGAATATGAAATTATTGTCATAGCAACCTAAAACACTGTTTGAGGCTTTCATCAAGTCAACCACAAACACTGCTAATGTTTACAACTTTAATTTTCAGCAGTATTATCAATTCTTTTCAGTGATTTTGTCTATTGATTGTTTAAATATCTTATACAACACAAAGTGAACACTTGTTTATTTTAGTTAAAATGTGATTATAACGGTGTTAAGGCAAGATCAGGTGATTGTGAGTGCTTGTAAATGATTTGGGCCCTGCTGATGTGATTATTATTATTATTATATTCTAATATTGTCTTCTCTTTCAGTCATTTTTATTCAGCATGCTCCCATCATCCTCATTAGTTTTGGGACAGTCATTCTTATTTCTAACGTTTGTCTATCAGAGCAAACGTTGGACTACAGTAAACTCTCCTGATGGCTTTGCATCTTAAAGAGAAACAAAGAACCATGCAGGTGTTACTCATCTATGGTCTCCTGGAAAGTGAACTGTAAACTTAGGGAATATTCATAATAAGGTGAATATATATTCATAACCCAGCATCATCAAACATTATTTAATTTTAAAATAAACTGGAATTGTATTTAAAGTTTAACTTTAGCAGATTTAACAGATAATAAAAGCAAGCTTTTTTTTTACAGACATATGTAAAAAGTACTGCATAAGAGATACATTTAAAAGCAAATATAAACACTGGTTTACTTAAGCTTGCTTTGGTAAAAATTATAGAAATCATAAAGCGCATATGTTTATAATTACTGCATGCATAATACAGTACACCCCCCTCCCAAACCTCCCATCCCATCCCCCTCCCGTGTAAGCCTGTACTAAGTAAGCACCCAAATGTGTGGAGTATATAGTGCATTTATTTTTCCTATGTCTATACATATACGCTCAGTCTGATTGAGTGAGTGAGAGTGTGTGTGTGTGTGTGTATGGCGTGCACAATCCACTTTGTTATAGGTGCATCTGTGTGCTTGTTCCATTGTGTGTGTGTGTGTGTGTAGACTAGGAGACTGCTCTGGCTTTAACTGTAGTCTGTGTGTCAGTATACTATGTCAGTCATATTGAGAAAACACTCATAAGTCACTTTCACGTGATTATTGTGAATGAGTTAAAGGGGTCATATGATGCGATTTAAATTTTTTCTTTCTCTTTGGAGTGTTACAATCTCTTGGTGCATAAAGAAGATTTGTTGCAAAGACTAAAGTCTCAAATTCAAAGAGATAGGACTTTATCAAAGTTAAGACTCTAGACCCCCCTAAAACGGCTTATTCAAACACGCCATCTGGAAATATTTGCGTAATGCCACCCAAATGTTCGTGCAAGGAAAGAAGGAGTGGTTTCAGTAACTGCAGTAAAGCCCCGTTTACACTGCCAGTGACTTTTTTGCTGCTTGTTGCTGGCAATTGAGGTCGCCACTGGGCGCTCCAACTACTGGTTGCCTAATTACCCCGTAACACTCTACTACAGCTGAATCACGTGCTCTCCACTGACTTCACTCCCATTGGTTGTCGCTCACGAAATTCGCTGCTTATTTGCATAAGGTTGAAGAAATCTGAACTGGCTTGAACTAATGGTAAAACTAAGGACATTATTAATTGTCTTTACATTTGCTTTGAAAGATGAAGCTTGCGGTTATGGAAAGGGGTGTTACATTTCCGACGAATGCTTGTGGTGTTCGGCCAATCACAATGCACTGGGTCAGGTGGCCAATCAGAGCAGACTGCGCTTGTCAGAAGGAGGGACTTTGAAGAAAAACTACATGTTTGAGAGAGGTGGGGCATAGAGGACCTACAATAATTTACAGGATTTTATAAATAATGTGTCTTTTGAACATGAAAGTGTGTCAACTTATTCTGTTAAAATACAAATACAGAAAATAACGATCTTTAAAAAAAAGCATCATATGACCCCTTTAAAGGAAATCAAGGTAAGAATGTGAAAGCATACAGAAACAAAGTGACAAATACGTTATTATTAGTTTTTTTGTCAAAGTAAAACAGCATATAGAAATAAATGCACGTTCATTTGACACATCAATCTTATAGATCATGGCAAGAAAATGATTAAAAAACATCATTCAACAAATGTTTACAAAGAAACGAGAACATAGCTTTTTGTGGACATCAAAGCTGCAACATGTGATTTTTCACACACCGAGGTCTCAAAATTACCTCAGGAAATTATAACCTTATACTGTAGTTTGTATCTGTTACACTTAAAAGCTTCATGGCCAATTAATGCAACTTGTTGAGCAGATTTGTCATTTTCTGCGACATATTTGAAAATGATCACATGCTGCAACTTTAGGTTATGCAAACACTGAAAGGTACAACAAAAAGCATAAAAAAATCTCCTGAATGCTGCTCTTTTGGCATAAAATATATGTTATTGTTTTTAACATTTGATTTATTGTATTTAAATGTATTTAGATATTTTTATACTATTAATATCTGTTTTTAGTAGGTGGCTCAAAGTTCAATAACAATTGTAAAAAAATAAACATGTTAAAGATGATGCAGTGTAATGTGATAAAGCATATTAGATGTGGTCAGATGGAGAGACAGAGAGCACAGCCTGGACAAAGAGACATAAAATGGAATGTGAGTGAATGGATGGATGATACAGTGGTTGGTTTGGATGTCACTCGGGTCTACCGCTTCTGTGTCTTTCCCGTCCCCAGCCCCCGGACTCCCCCTACCATCTCTGTCTGTCGCACCTCAAAGGACATCTCCTCCTCTCCCCCCTCTTCATCCTCCTCTCCCCCCTCATCCTCTTCATCCATGTGGCAACTCTAAATTCACCAGAGATGGACACAACGGATGATACACAGAATGAGATCCTGCGATGGAAACTTCCATGTATTTAAAAACAATATGAAAAAATCAAAAATCAAATAGGAAAATGGCTTGACTGAAATGGAGAAGTTACAAGTTACAGTAAAGAAGCAATATTTTAAAACTATAAAATAAATTACTAAATTGGTGATGATTGTTAACCATAAGACAGCGAGGTCTCACCTTAGCCATGATATCAGCATATGCCATGTATAAGTAATCTATGTCCAGTTTACTGTGACAGAGCAGAATCAGGGGGAAAAAATAATTAAAGGATATAAAAGATGTAAAAACATGCCTACATTTTAAATCCTAATTGATCCTAAAGTTGTTTTCTGTTAATAATTCTAAAAAACATATAATTTTTAGATTGTAAACATATTTAGAAATATCCTTTTTAGATCATAATATGTGGTCACATTTCTTTGTATAATGATTTTTCAACTGCATAATTTACTGTTGCATTACTTACTATATGAACACGGTACATTATAGAGTACTTCTAAACCTATACACTACATATCTGTAAATTGCTTTTATTTTGTAATGGATGATTACATAACTTCACCAAATGGCCATGTGCACAACGTGAATAGTCTGGTTACGTCCGTGTGATCATCTACTTTCATCACTACATCTAATCAGAGGTGTGGAGGGGTCTCACCTCTTCTCGGTGAGGGCTGTGCGACTAAAGTGAAGTATGAGCTGATGAAGAGGGTCTGGCTTTGTCTCCTTTTCTTCTTCCTCCTCCTCTTCTTCCTCCATTGCTTTCTGCGCCATTGAGAAAAAGTAATCTGTTACTAAATTTGTCTGGGGGAAAACAAAACTAACAGGAATTTCTCTCATACTAAAATGCATCAGTTATTTTTGTTAATTTGGGAGCACATACAGACAGGTCATCAATCATTCTGTCCTCAAAGGAATATCCTTCGGTTTTGATCCAGTTTCGCTTGTACCCATCCAGGAACATGTTACATGCTCTATGTCTGAAAGAGAGACAATACATTTATATATCTTCTCTAATCCACCATTATCTCTTTTATTCATTTTATGAATCAGACCCACTAGAGCAGAAACATATACTTCTGTTGTATGATTGTGACCTGTCTAGTCTCACCTGGGCAGGTTGTAAAGTGGAGTCATCCTAAAACAGGCCACCACTGCTCTACGTCGTTGCTTTGACAGCAGTTTATGCCAAACCATCTTTTTGGACTTGAAAGGGTGCTCAGTCTGTAAAAAGAACAACTATCTCAGGGCGTTTTCAGATTTTAAACCACATATGGAATAGATATGTCATCTAGTCTAGAAAAGGCTTTAGCAATTTGAGTTGGTTACTGAAGTATAATGGGAGTGTGGGTGAGTGGTCGCCAAAGTGTGCATTATTTGCATTGCACTAAGAGTTTCAGACCTTGGAATTCAAACTCACCACTTCAATGTGGTACAGAACTGCAGAGACCTCTTGAACCCGCTTCACAACTTTCTCTGGAGCATCTGCATCTTCTGCCTTGCCTGCCATTTCCTTATACAGTTCCATCTGCCAGCGCATAGATGGGTTATCAACCTGAGGAGAGAAAGATAGGATTCAAATGTCTGCAAAAACACTTTTTTAAAAGACTAACATAAGACATACACTTACCTTGCCCTGGAGGTGCAGGTTATTTTGCAAGAACTCTCTGACCTCCTCATTTGTGTCTTTCTGTGGGTCAAAAACACAACAGACATGCTTCAGTTTACCTGTTTAGTGACCAACCTAAAGTTCTCATGTAAAACATCCTAAGACAGTCAGACAAATAGATGGGACCACACTACCAAAGAATAGCGTGTCTTGGCCAGGTTAATGAGCTCCTGGTCTGCAGGAGAGCACATGTTCAGTCCAATGGGAAGCATTTTCTTCAGGGCCGCCACAATGAGGGACGTTTGAACAGAGTATCGATCTCCCCGTCTCTTTTTCTTGGCACGCTCCACGTCCGAGCCACCAGCCTGAGATGACAGTAACATTCAAAGCATGACAGCTGACACCGACATGAAATAACTTTTAATGAAACCTTAGCATCTTGTAAGGCGATTTTCATATTGAATGATCACCTAACAGAGTCTGTTGACCACAAAATAGACGTCCACCTCAAGAGTGTACCATCATTTTATTGCGCAAAATTCAAAGATTCCTGTTCCCTTACCAGGACCTAGACAACTAAACAGACTAATCCATCCTTACTTGAAGACATTACTTCAGTTGTTATATTACATTTTTTTAAGTTAGGACTTCTTTAGAGAACAGTCCTTAGAAATTAGTCATTCTGATTAATAGGGTCATTAAGAGGTAAGGAAGGGTAAATGTTCAGGGTCGCTTTTTATCAAAATAGACAACAACAGTGGGGCTTAGTGGGGAAGACAAGTTGTAGTAGGTCTGAAGCTAAAGTTTCAATACTACTGTAACTCAACAACGAGGTGACAGCACCAAAGGAGCAACAATCATTCAACATCATCTTAGCTCAGACATATAATAGAAGCAGGCACTGGAGGTTGGCTGGTGCTGTAATGTGTCAGTGCAGTTTAATACACTCCATGCACTGAAAAGGTCTGCAAGGACGTGCACAGTCATAACATGCTCAGCCGCAGCAGGTGGAAGAGGAACAGCAATCCCACACTCAGTAACAAAAACAAACACATTCAGTGGAGTTAATTATAAAACTAAGGCGAAACGATTGCTTTTGACTCGTTTTGGGTTGCTAACCTTGAAGAAACCCAACCCACAGAAACAAAGGAAATCATTTCAGTAATCTTGATCACACGAGTCCCGTTTGCACCAGTTTTGCCCCTCCAAACCAACACTCCCAATTTTAGAAACTGGGCCTCATTTAGGAAACATGAGAAAATACATTTTAAAAGATTTAAATTTAATAAGAAAGAATGGTTTTAGACAAAAAATGTTCTGCATATGCTTCATTAATGAGACCCGTTGTGTGTAAGAGAGAATATACTATAGTTGTTTGAATGTGAATCTGTAAAATTGATCTTACTCATAAAGCCTGAATTTCTTTTTTTTTTTTTTTTTTTTTTTAAATGGAATAGTTTAGTGAACCTTTAGACACACATTTTAAAAAATGTGTTTGCATATGTGTTTTGTTGAGTATCATTTCTTTATTATGCCAGGCTGTTCTGCCCTTTGTATCAAACACCTTGCTTGGTTGAATCATTTCTTAGCTTTACTGTTGAACATGGAATAACTTAAAACAAATGTGCCTTCGGATCAACTTAAATCGAGAAACTATAACAGCCATAACCACATGCTCTTCCCTGCTACTGCTGAAACCCTGGCTCACACTTGTGATGTCATCATTTAAGGACCCAACAATATTATATACAGTACTTAACCTTGAACAGAAGGGTGGACTTAACTGGAACCTTTATTAGACTAAATGCAGAACAGCACACAGGCTTTTATGGTTCATACAGTATGATATTGTATACAGAGCTCAAACAAAAAGAGGGAAAAAAACAACAACTCACTTTTATTCAGAAGCCCAGACAGCAAAAAATGAGATGACCTTTATAGTTAAATGGAATGGTATTTATATGGTCAAAATGTCAGATGAAGTTCTGGTAGATTCCATATCACTGGATGTGTCCTAATAACATGTCTTAGAAAGATTATATTTAAATGCTTAGGTTTATTATGTAAAATCTGTTGTTGTTTTAATTGTTTAAAAAAATCCAATCCAGTGATGCCTGAGAGATTGACAAATAACAGTTCCTTATAAGACTGATGTATAGTATTTAATATTTACATTTTAACATGATATAACATGATTCTTATGTTTCCTTTATATTAAAAAATGAGCAAAGTTGTCACAGCAAAATCCACAATCCATGATGTGAAGATGATCAATCATAGAATTACACTTAAAGGTCTTTTACTTACTAAAAAATATCCACCTTATTTTTCAAGACAAATGTATGTAGTTTTCTGTGAATGTGCGTGACTTACAGTTCATTAGCCACTGCTAGGGAAATAACAAGAAGAATAACAAAGTGCAGTAAAGGGTAAAACTGTTAACATCATAAACCAGTGTGTTCATAAGACAATATTGAAATATTATGGTAAGAAACACCAGTTTGCAATATCAAGCAGGAAAACTAGCTGTTTTTTTACAGCTAAAATTAGTTGGAAGCGGATGAGACCTGAAGCTAGACACATAAAATTTACAAATGGCCACACCCACTCTAGCAGGAAAAATAAGGTGGATAATACAGAAGATTTTAGGGTTACGACCATTAAAAATCATAATAAACATGGCCTTTGTGTGGGTCTCATAACTTGGACTAACACCTCTTTGTCTGGGTCTGGGGCTTAAGGGCCCTGGTATCGGTCTTGATTTAGTGCTTATCTACATTTCAACCCTGGTCTGAATAAATCCATCTATTCTGTCGTTTCAGCTGTAGACCACTATGTTAATGCAAGTTGCAACTGAACAATTAAAACCAAGTTTTAGAGGTCACATTAGTTCTAAAATATGCAAATGTAATCCCTTTTTCCACAATCCCACCTCAATCATTTTCTTTTGATTGGATCAGGGGTCATGGGCTGAAAGGGGTGGATGGGGAGACAAAAATGGAACAATATGGAGATGTGAGCCATTGGATGTAAGTATGGCAACAATTCCAATTAAGGTGGGTCTAAGTAAGCACACATTAGAGGATGGACTCTAAATGCTCCCCTTTGTCAGGGAGGATGTATGATAAAATAAACATTAATTGAGGTCAAATTCCTTCACATGAATCTAATTTAGGAAATGAACTGAAATACAGTTTGAATCATTTGATGTGTGCATTTCTGCAGCTGAGTCTCAGTTGACTTCCTGAACAGATTAAATATTGACCCCAACCTGCAGCCGTTATACAAAGCGAAAAGGAAGATAAGAGATGTATGAAGATCCCCATCCGAACTACAGTCCAACAGATGCAAACTGCTGTACAGGGTGATGGCACAGGCCTCCAGGGGCTCGGACCCTCTGCGACAGACATGGAATCAAGTGCCATGAGCCTCTACAAAGAGTTCTTTCATCAAACGCCTCCCCCCTCACACACTGGCAGCACGACAGGCACCCTGTGGCCCTTGTGTCCATGGGGATGGGATGTTTCTTGAAACTGAGAGAGCCTATCTTTTCATCTGCATCATAGTAGCCATTTTTCCCATAATTCTTTTATTCAATTTTGTATCTTTTAGAAATCCGATCCATTAGAAGTACTACCATTTTGGGCGAAAAAAGAAACAACCATTATGCTTTCTAGCATGAAATCTACCCAAAAATGTAGCATGTAATGGAGGGAGTGAGTCACTAGTCTGGTCAAACAGTTGAGAAGTCACTTTTATGTGTGTATAGAGTGCCAGTGTGTTGGGGGGTTGATGAAATGCCCCCCCGGATGTGAGGTGCCATGCGGTAGCACAGCAGTCGTGCAGTCAGGGAAGCTAACCTCAGAGTCCCCGGTCTAGAAACCCACCAGCATCCAGATGAGAAAAAGAGGACAGGGCACAGTCACAGAGAGAACGCCATTAACACTGTGATCTAAATCCTGTAAAACGCATCCGAAAAGCACTTGCCTTTATGACAGCAAGAATTAGCACAACGTCTTTGAAACGTGACGCATGAAGGCACAGCATACTTTACCTTTGATGTAGAACTCGATGGCAAACCAACCATTCACTGTTGGTTTATTACGTTTTTTTTTTTTATCACAACATTAACATTCACGGCATTAACAACCAGTGTTGTTATTGTTAACTAAGATGACTGAAAAAGAACAATAATAACATGACATTAAATAAAAAAAAGAATAAAAATTAACTACTAAAACCTAAACTAAAATTAAAATAAAAACTAAAAATATAGAAAAAGCAACTTCAAAATATTAATACAATATAGACATAATTCTGAAGTAACACACCAAAACTATTATGCAGATGTACTGAATGAATGAATGTAAATTGTCAAAATACAGTATAAACTAACATAGATGTATGAATTCACTCAATAAAAAATTCTCTGACCACATGATAATCAAATATTGAAGCAAATCGTTAGTCAAATATGAAAGTCTATGCCCCATTGATTGCACATCTCAAAGGGCCTCACCTTGCTCATCTTGCTCTTACTGTCAGCAGTGAGAAAGGACATATTGTTAATTTCATTCATCACCACAAAGTTCTGCTCCTCTCGCTTGAAATTCTGCAGAGAGAATGAGAAGATCAGTGAAGTACACAGAATTGTAGATCGTTGTATATGAATGTCATACGCTGTGGCTTCGATTAAAGTATTTATCATGTCTGCTGATACCGTGAGTTGTGATGAGTCAGACATTTGTCTCTTACATGAGATTTGGACCAGAAGATGAAGACCTCTCCCACCATGCGGAACAGCTCTTCAGCATCAGGGTCTCGGCACATCAGCCATCTTGCTCTAAAACCCATGCAACATTTAAAATGTCAAGAGAGCTAAAAATAAATCCATGAAAAAATACCTACACAAGAAACACAAAATACCTGTTGTTATCCACATAGCGGATGAGAAGAGGGTACAGCGCATATAGGTCTCTACAGAGAACTGCAAATTCATCTCTAATAGTTCCTTCCTCCTCGTCCCCTTCAGACTTCCCCTCCATACGCAGGTGCTCCTCCTCAGCCACTACTTTAGCCGTACGCTTCTTCAGCTTCTCCATGGTGGGAATGAAATGGGATTTGAGCATCTCTGCTTTGGCTCGGCTCACAATCGGCTGGGAGAACACTGGATCGAGACAAGGACATAATGTTGAAGATCAAGTACTGAACCTAAAATACACAAACATACTTTAAAATCAAAACTTCTCGTACCTGCAAGCCTCTTCATCCAGGAAGCTTCGTCAATTCCCAAGTTGTTGACCACAATTTTCATGATGCTTCCCAGAAGCTGGTTTAGCTGATCGGATGTGACGTCTGTACACAACTTACCCTCCAATTCGGGAAAGATCTCCTCTCCTCTCTCCCACCAGCGGGGCAGATAGTTACACAGCATGGGCAGGGTGACCTCGATCACATGAGGCATTTCAGTGTAGCGAGCCCCCGATTCAGCCAGGTCCCCAATCTCTTTTAATAATATGTCTAGCTCAGGAATGTCACACAGCTCATGGACGTTGTTCGGAAGGCCCAGGACTGTCGATTAAAGGGAGAATAAAAGTCAGAAACAAATACAGAAATGGATATATATATATATATATATGTGTGTTTGGTGTCATAAGATTGGTAAATGATTTCGAGCAGTCTCTCATGTTCATTAAGGCTGCATTTTATTTCAAAATAAATACAGTAAAAACAATAATATTGGGGAAAAATTGCATTTTAAAATGTATTTTATACCAGTGATGTTAAAAGCTGAATTTTTAGTAGCCATAAAAATGTCACGTGATCCTTTAGAATACATCTAACATCCGAATTAGGTGCTCAAGAAACATTACCTATTATTATCAATATTGAAAACAGCTGTGTGGCCTAATATTTCTGTGGAAACTGATTTTTTTTCCAGAATTCTTTGATGAATTGAGTTCATAAGAATAGCATTTAATTGAAAGAACTTATGTAACATCTGTAAGTAAGTTATATTTTATCAACTGTAGTGTAAAACAGAGGACTTACTTGTTCTTTCTCTGGGTGTCTTGGTAGTGTACACTGAAAACGCATTGTATTCATTAAGATGGGGCTCAAGGTAGGCCACAGGCATGGCTGCAGCAAGATGTGCAAGACATTCTCCAAGGGCTGGTCTATGCCTAATATAAATATAGAGGAAAGCTATAGAAACCTCAACCACAGTCACATCACTTATAGACTAGTACACACAAACACACTCTTAACAAACCTCTCTGCATGAGGTGTTTTTACACTTCCGGAATAGTAGATACTACACATGATTCGGTAACAGGACATCTGCAAATCGTCCACTAACAGAAACAAAAGAGACAGGTTAATTTAACTAGATTTCAAGACTATTGAAAACATACTGTATTTATGTATTTCAGTTTTCAAAAAAGTCCTTACGGATAACATCATCTCCAAATTGGTGTTGAGCGATGTGGTCAAACAGAGAAGTGAGGACAGGGAGCAGAGCTGTTGTGGTGTAGTTAATATTCTGGGATACACCTTTAACCGGCTGAGAGATAAAAAAAATAATAATAATAATCATGCTATGCAAAAACAATGCAGCAAATGAACTTTGTCATAAACAGTCATCATTACTCTAGCTGTACCTGATTGCCTTTGGACAATTTGCCAAGTTTGAGGTTCTCCACCATCTTTTCAATGTCATCGGCTGCACTCTCAAAGAACAAACGCAGTCCTGCTTTCACGATCTCAGGTCCAGATTTCATCACAGTTCTGTTAAAGTCAGAGAAATGAAAGAAATTATAAAAAAATGCAACATTTAACTACTTCACAAACGTTTTCCATTCTTACTGGAATTTCATATCGGTGACTTACCTGGCATCAAGTGACCGTGCAAGGATATGGAGGCAGTTCACAATAGCAGGTGCATCCGTACCTGTTCATCACAAATAGATGGTATTACATCAAGGAGTGAAATTGAGCTATTTTAGACCCATTGATAAAGTAAATTATATGCTCTATGCATTTAGTTGATGGAGAGCAACACAAAAAGATAGCAAAGCAATAAGAAATAAAAGCAGTAAGAAAACCGAAAGGAAAAGTGATGGAAGACAGCAGAGTAGATACCTTACCAAAGAGAAACACTCTGTGTCGCACCAGGGCAGACATCTTACAGAAGATACTGACACCAAATAAAAGGAAACCAAAAGAACATGATGAATAATTGAGAGAAAAAAGGAAAAGGAGGAGCGAGAAGAACAGGGTGAAATAAAAGCAACAAAACACATGAAGTAAGAAGATCTGGCCTTGTATTTGCCATAAACATCTGGTCAAGTGTCTGTGAGTATGTTGTTACCTTGCAATCATCTCTTTTTCCTTGTTGGAGGCATGTCCGCCACTGCCCAGGATTTTGGCAGGTGTGGAAAGGAAGTACAGGCAGTGATTTTTAAAATATTGATTTATTAAAGGCAAAAGTATCTGAGGATGACATAAAAAAAAAAGTCACTAATTAAGCACAGTCCTGTTCAGATGCTGAAAGACATTCAGCATCAGGCGTACAGACCACGAGAGCCTGACCTTGGCGAAGAACTTTATCTCCTGTTCGTGTGGCGACTTTTCCACACGGCCGCTGCTCACAACAGCCTCTGTAAACACAAATGTTATAGGAAATTACGTTTTTCAATTATTCCATAAAGTCATGCAAAAAAGGATCAAGAAAGTTGTACCAAGATGGGCTATGAATTCCTGGGCAATATCCATCCACTTTAGCAGCTTCTGTAGGAAGCCATATGCAAAACGCTTCTCAATAGAGGAAATGTCACTTTCCATATCTTTGAGCCCTCTGGACAGAGAATTTTTTTAGACAATCAGAATTATAGCAATTACAATATTTTGGAGTATACATTATTTCAGTGGCTCCTTGTACCTTGTCACAGCATATCCATTCAGCTGGAGAAACTTGAGCAGCTCATACGCCTTCTCTCTATCTCTAGCCTTTTCTTTAGCCGTCAGTGTGTCATAAGGCACAAGCAAAGGGTGTGTGCCGCCCCCTAATTCAAAAAGACAGATGCGGCCAAACTAAAAAGAGCTGCAACTAAAATACGAATTATAATAATAATAATACTGCAGCAAAACTATTTTATTTGAGACATTTTCTGATGAGACATTATTGAAATGCAAACCTTTTCCTTGTAATTCCATTTTCTTTTTGCGCCCCCAGGTGTTGTGGTAGTTTTCTGCAAGCTGCTCTGCCATGGACTAGAACACAGAGTATGGATATAGGTATGATGCTTTCCATTGTATTAAATGTGGATATTGAACTAAATGGGAATGTGCATTAGCAGCACAGTGTACCTGTAGCTCTCTGGAAAGAGTCATGCCTGAGATATCAATGGGCTGAGGGCTGTAGCCATGACTGGGGTCATAAGTCGCCTATGAAAATAAATGTAAAAAAAAATAATAGTTTAAATATTTAGAGTATTAATATGTAACTTCTCATTTAGCACGAAAAACAAAAATCTCAGAACAAAACTTGGAAACAGTAGTATGCAGCTAGTATTTGGTTAGTATCTCAAGATATTTTTCCACTCTCTGTCCTTACCTGTGCAGTCTGTGAGATCTTGCGAGCTGTCTTCTTTTCTGTTTTCTCGTCATCTCCATCTCTGGTTTTGTCCAGCGTCCACTCCCATGCAATCATGGCCTTGATGGACTCTTTAATGGGCCAGCGGTAGATTTCTTTATCCTAATGCAAACATTATTGAATTAAAATATATGAAATAATGCTCTTGCAATAATAAACAAAAAGAGCACTGTGAAGTCTGAAAGTGTCAAATATCCCATTCTGTGTCTTGATTTAGACTATTATGTGGAAATTTTGGCTATGTAGCATTTCCTAGCTGACTGTTTGCAGTGTATTTTTTAATGTATTAATTAATTTAGGTATTAGTTGTCTTATTTAGTGTTTAAATTGTGTTATCAGCCTTGGTTCTTGTTTTTTTAATGTTTTTTGTTTGGTTTCTAATATATGTTTTTGGTTTATGGTTGTTAAATGTGTTTATTCTTCACTTGGATTTAGTGCTCACTTGTTTCCAAGTTCACCATAGTGATAGAGAGAGTAAAAATATAATATTATACGCATGATGTCTTTTACCTTTTCAGAGAACGTTTTGTAAGGCCTGAGCATGGGATGAGTCTTGGCATTTTCATCCAGCACCTCACCAAATGTCCAGTTGTTTTGAATCTGATGGATTATAAGGCACTGGTAAGACTCTTACACAAATAAATCTGAAACTACCCAGCTAGGCACCATTCATTACAAACTACCAACTATTTTGCAGCACCCTTGCAACAAACAGACCCCCTAACAAAGTGTTATATAAAAAATAACAATAAAAATGAACAAACAATAAAATGCATACCTTTTCAAAAGCCCATTTATCATGTGTGTATTCTGCATATCTGTTGATGAAACCATCCAGCTTCTCTGGAATGATAGTGCTATAAGAAGATAACATTAAAACGTGTGATAATTGATCAAATATTTGACTTTAACAGAATAATTTAAAAATTAAACATACTTTGTCGTTTCCACAGGTTTGGGATCAAAGTTACCCTCAGCATCGACGGAGGCCTTTTTCTCTGTTTTGGAGGAGTAACTGGCATCCACATAATCCGGAGGAATCGCTCCAGCAATCGCACATATACATGGCATGGCAATTTTAAATAGCTCTGCATCAAATTTCTATTGATAGACACAAAATATAAAAGCTACAATGTTACTCTGTCTTTTCACAATATATTGGGACAGAATAACACACTCAAACAGCTCAATAACAGCATATTTTGTATTTATTACACAAGAGGGTGTATTCCCACCTTGTGGGCTAGAGATTCAAAAATTCCCCAGAAGAGTTTACGGGTCAGATGAAGCTCCTCCTCTGATGATACGCCAAAGTTAGCCCAGCCATTGGGCAAACAATAGTACTTCCAACAACGCTCGTAATGATTAGTAAGCAGCTGCAAAATAATCACACAGGTGAGTTAACTGTAGAAACCAGTTTAAATGAATACTACCTACTGAATGTGGGATGAAATAATGCCATACCTTAAGGGGCATTTTAGCATACTCGTTTAGAATCGGCACATCAAACACCAGCCGCCTGAGGAGATGCTGGAGCATGGATGGACGCAGGTACCTGTAAAGCAAACATTACATAATAAATAAAAATGATAAAAATAATGACGTCCGCTAAGGCTAAACATGTTTTAAATGCACACTCGTTGTTTTATTGCTGCTGTGTATAACACTCACCTGCACAAAGACATGAGGCATTCCTCAATAACATCCCTCTGAGCTTTGGTTAGAGAGCGTCCTCGGGACAGCCTGTAGATGGTGTGGAGCATGGAGTCGATCATGATGGCACGGTGGTCCGTGCCAGCAAATAAAGGAGCACATTTAGTAATAAGAGGAAGCACAGCGGAGCACAGGTAACGGTTCAGTGCCAGGGCCATTTCTGTAGTGCTGAATGCGGCCTAAGAGAAAGATCAGGACGGTCATTGTGACAGTACTGGAGAGTGCAGACAGTTATGTACAGAGAATGTTGCAAGCTAAACTTAAATCCACATTTCCCATGTGAACACCACAGCTCAATATGTCTTAATATTAATTGAATGCAAACACAGACAGCATTTTTGCTAGTGAAGAAAAATACAGTAGGTATCTTACTGTGTCTAAGGAAGCTGCTGCTCTCATGTCAGGCAGGAAGCCCACTTCTAGTACATGCAACAGGAAGTCTTGGTTGTCGATGCCATAAACTCTGTCCAGAAACAGGACCATTGGTGCTTTATGATCAGGCACAAAACTGGCAGACATCTTTGGCTCAATGATGCTGTTATCTGAAATGTTATGGGCAAAACGGGAAGTGTGAGAATGGTCCGAATACATGCATCTATCTACAGTCTGTTAACTGATAATTACCTTTTCCAAAAGCAGGTATCTGGAATGGCAAGCTGATCACACCAACCAGATCCTCAATAGGCACCAGAGACCTAAGAATGGCTCTGATTCTCAAAGCCTCGCCTTTCCCAGCTTGGATCAACTATGCAAGACAGGAAGTGTGAGATGTTCAGTTAATCAGATTTAATTTAGTATCACTCAAACATTAGCATACAAACGCACTTACATGCATCTCAGGTGCACAGCGACCCAGCAAATCAATGAGAGCTGAGTAAAACGACATGATTGCATTTCCCAGGTGCACTCTGTTCTCCTCATGCTGCTCTTCACCTCCAAACCTGACACAACATAAGAAGCACTCAAAAACCTCTGTACATACTACTGTGAAATCAGACAGTAACTTTGTCAGGATAAAATTCATTTGTACGCACATGGGGAAGCGTCTGTCTTTTTTAACAGTGGGTCCATCTCTTGCAGGATCTTCTGAGATCTTAATGGCCTCTTCAATGGCAGCAAGTAGACCGTTGCCCCCTTCTCCTCTCAGCGCGGGACCAAAACACTCAGGCCTCCTGATCAGCAGTCGGACCACCACGTTGGCGTTCTCCTCCACGCTCTCTCCTGAAATGAGAACATTATATATAATGTTGAAAAACAATTCAGTTTCATTGAATGGATCTGAATTGAATTAAACTGAATGGAATTTGAGGATATTATACTGGATCTGTTTGGTCCAACTAAGCTGTACCATCAATTATTATTATTGTTATTATTATTATTATTTAATCATATTAAGAGTCTTACACTAACAAACAAACCAATAGTGTACAGTATAATGTATGCAAACTACACTCTTTATTTTACAGTTAAAACCATCACATTACAAAAACAAACCATTAACAAACACAGCAAAGCGCAGGAAATCCAGATACTTCTCGCCCCCGCAGGGATTCCACCCAATATCTGGGTAACCTTTTGATAAGAGCATGGGGCAGCTCTGCAGACCACAACCTGCCAAGTACTTCACCACCTGCATAAACAGAAACGAACAGAGTTTTCTGGCAGCCACAAAAACTGGTCAAAGTTTTCTGTTTGTACTTTAGGTTGACACACCATCTCCAGGTCTTGCTCTTGGAGGGCCAGGGCAAGTTCGTTATTATCGATACAGGATGCAGCAGCAACATCCAGAGGAGTGGAGCCACGCATTCCTAAAAGAAACGGTTTACTGGTTGGCTGATGTGACGATAAATAGTAAACATTTAAAACGAAACTGAAATTAGATTTTTGTTAATGTTAACTAGGCTACACATAAAAACCCATACTGGATATAAAAGGGAGAGACAGCTTAAAAAGATGAGTTTCTCTAAAATCAGACTTTACCCAGCCCAATGCCACTGTTCTGCAGGAGGTAGCCCAGGTGATCAAACATTGAGCGCTGATTTTGTCTGCTGATACGGCAGAAATAACACAGGAAACGACAGCAATTGGTCACCATTCGAGGGAATCTGATCTCCTGCTCAGAGAAAATGATCATTAAATTATGTTTGAACATCAGATTAAAATGTGTCTTTTAATAAAAACTGCGTACCTTGGAATCTCCACCCCCAAGTACGTTCACCATAACCTCCATGACCGTCTCATGCATCCCCAGAGCTCTCATCAGGTTGGGGTGCTGGTAGAATACCCTGTTGCTCATAATATTTCTGAAAGACGAAGCCAGAGCATGGTTGCAACTCGTGGTGTAAATTCATGACAGTGTAAGAAGATGATATCTTTTGCAGTTGCTATTGTTACTTATTGAAGTTAAGGAACTTTGTAAGGGTGTGATCATGCCCTCACCCAATACTTTGGATCATCAGCCTCTCCTCTTCAGGCCCCATCTGTACGATGAGCAGGGAGCGGATCTGTCCCAGACACTTCAGTAGCTCCATTGTGTCTTGCACAGACACTGCACTGATAGTGTAGGCTTTGGGCAATGCTCGGATGAGCTCACCCAGGGCGTCGTACTGTCTGTGTAGCAGACTGAACATGAGCCGCACCAGCTCAGGGTTCTGAATGAAAGACTCCTGAGCCCAGTGGATCATGGTGTGGGAAATCAGCTCCTGCAGAGTACCTGTGACACAAGAGCAAAGGTTCATGTAATTACATTATGGGGAAAAAAGGGACTTTGAAGTCTAATATGAAGTAAAAGACTTTTACTGGGTTTTTTATCTTCTTCGGGTTCAGGCTCAGCCTCCGGCTTCTTTCGCAAGCTCTTAACTTTCTTCACTAGTCTCAAGAGGCACCCACGCAGAGAGGTGTCCAACTCCTCTTCCTGCTCTTCCTCTTCAATATGAACACCTTTAATAGAGGAGGAGAATACATGTGACGCCCTACATCAGCGCTATTCAATTGGAGACCCGCCGGCCGAATACTGCCTGCCAATCATCTTCATCTGGCCCGAGGAAGAATATGCAGGTCGCAAATATGCCTTATAATGATTTTGCACTGATTAGTTTGTCCACAAGGTGTCAACACTGGCACAGTCCAGCCAAAAAAAGAAAAGGAAGAAACGCAACAACAAACCTACCGGAGACCGCAACATCAATAGACGGGCAGCACTGACAATGTGAGGGAGTTATGAGATATCTACCACATCTCTAGTTTAAAGGGGTTTAGAGACCGTTTTATCAATGATAATTTGATGAGGTCAATGATGAGTGCTGACACTGGACAAAGGTAATCAAAGGAAGTAGCCTATAATTTGAAAGTCTGAGAAAAAAAAGTTCAGAATCCTTCAACTTTATGCAAATGAAGAGCGACTTGTGGGAGAGATAGCCAATAGGAAAGAAGACAGCAAAGCTCATGTGATAGTTCTCCTCTCAGCCGTAGGTAAACATACGCAATGGAAAAAACAGGCTCCGTTTCTCATAGATTTTTGTTTGTATGTACATACAAAGTGTGAGCGCAGCTAACCAATCACAACACATTTAGTTTTTTGGAAGGCGGGCCTAGATCAAACCTTGAACTAATTGAGCTGTTTGTGCCAGACTGGGGACAAAGATATTGCAATAATGTAAATTATGTGAAAATAATGTGTTTTAGAACCACCAAGCATGAGAACATGTTCTTGTACATCCCCAAAACAAAATCAAGACTTTGTAAAACAACATAATAGGACCCCCTTAATCCTTGTATGAAACATTTCAGAGTATATGTTCTTTGAACAGAGTTTAGTCTGTGTGGATAAACTGACCACAGTGAGCCAAAAGGTCATGGTGAAATGACAGCAGGTCATTCCGGACTTCCTCAGGAACGGGGCAAACATCCTCCTCTGGAGAGTTCTTAAAGCTCATCAACATGTTCACCTGAATAAACAGTGTAAGTGTAAATTATAGCTCTTTTTTCCATGGCGAGAAAAAGCAGCCTTGGAATGAATATATATATATATATAAAAGCTAAAAAAGCTGATATATATATATATATAAATAACATTTTTAGCTTTATATATACCAAAGCTGCATTGTCTCTCCAGAGCGGCTGAACAGTACCTGTTCCTGTGGAGGGGAGCGGAATTCGCGGGTCTTGCGGGCTGTTTCTGCGGCACTCATCGTGAAGGCCAGCATGAGCTCATTATAACGCTGTCTCTGATTGGTCTGCACCTGGTTGACAAACCTGTCTGAGAAAGCAATAATGGCTTCCACTCTGTGACGTAGCTCACAGTCACAGAAATATTGCAGGAGTGTACACATCTAAGGATAAGAAAGATTAAAAAAAAGAAAGAAAATTAGGGGAAATTATACTAATATATATGAAAGTCTTCAATCAATAGTACTTCACCTGAAGTTTAACAGACTCAGGAAGCTTCATGTGTAGCAGTCCTTCTCCCACATCCTCCTCTTCCTTTGTTTCTGTCTCTGCTGCACCAGTTTCTTTTTCAACTTCTTCATCTGTTTTTTTCTCTCTATCCATTTTTTCTGCAGCATGTTCTTCCTCCTTCCCTTGTTTTCCTGCATGCTTTTCATATTCCTCCTCCTCAGGTTCGATCTCATCCTCCTCCTCTTCTTCAAGCTCTTCTTCCTCTTCCTCTCCCATTCCTTCATCCAGTAGCTCTCTCTTATTTTCACCCTCTACTTCCCCCTCTTCCGCTTTAACCTCCATTCCTTCCTCTTTGTAGACCAGCTGTTGTTCGGCATCGCCAGTTTTGGCAGCCTCCAGCTCTTCAGTTGGGTTCTCGCCATCACTGAAGACCGATGGTTCGATTAGCTTCAGGATGTGCTTGACGTCACTGTCATCAAACACGCCCATTATTAGCAAGGTGCTGATGAGTTTCAGAATGGGCACGAAGTGGAATTCAACGCTGCCACCTACTGGATCTCGCATGGCCTGCCCACCGTCCTGCACGGCTTCTGTAAGCATGCTGAGGGCATGGTCTTTAAGCATCTACAGTACAGAAAGACAAAACAAGGTAGCAAAGAGAAATTAAGATGCAAATTTTGTGTCAGTCTTTACAACCAGACACAAATTTCATTCTCACCTACCTGCAGAGGTAAAATGGGACTGAGGGTGTAAAGGTCTGCATTAGTACCCACAAATCCAGTTGGGGCAAAGTGTAGTTTGGGGCGTAGACAGGTTGTTAGCCCAACACCAGGAAGCGCATGGGCCTTCTCAGTATCTGAATAGAGGGTGATGCTACGTGTGTCATCCGTCATGGGCACAATGAACTCTTTATTAGTCATGAGACGGTTGCGCTTGGCAGACTCGAGGTGCATGGAGATAAGCAAGTCGTAGTAGCCGCTGCGGATGGGGCCGGGAAGGTAGGTGTTTTCAATGGCGTAAAAGAGCTGCGATTCGTCAACATGGCTGCAAAGGGCGTGAGCGACACGGTTGTTGCCCAGAGCGCACACCGAACCATACAGTTTCAGTGTGTGGTAATGGAACTTCATTAGGTTGGTGCACTCCGACAGTTCCAGGATGTCAATGCACCTGGAGAAGAGAGAAAAGTTACATTTTTCATAGCACACTGAATTCTTTTATTTAAAAGGGTCAAGCATTTTTTTCTAATTTCTAATATAATAACCAGGTACTATTTCCATACTAAATGTAATACCTGTTTTCTTCTGGAATGTGCAGCGCCATCATAATAAGAGGTTCCATGCACTGCACTTTCCAGCCCTGCCTCTCACTCACACGGCCAGTTTCAGGAGCCAAAAAGTGATTGGGCATCCGGCTCCAAATGACAGGTGTTAATATCTGGACATCCAACCTGGGAGGACACTGAGGGACCGGGTTCTTATGGTCGCTACGGAACATGGCTGCAGAGATGGGCATAATGTTCTGGAAATAGAAAGGAAAAGGAGAATAAGAATAAAAAACAATTTACATTAAAAATCACTGTATAATGTTTGTACAACAAAATGACATTTTTAGCATGGGATAGTGACCTTTAATTTGCCGAGTTCCACCTGTAACATGTTCTGGCTTGATGGCAAACAAAAGACAGCAGGGAAGAGCTTAGTATTGGGTTCCACCTGAAACACAGAGAAAGAGCTTAATGTCACATTAAATGGACATAAAATTAGAGGTGCACGATAAATATCGGCAGATCCTCAACAAGGATTTGCGCAGCTTATCAGTTAACATCGGCTCTGTACAGTAACAGCTCCTGAAATCATGCACCTGATGGAATTTACCACTGATTAGATAACCGGCTTTACTGACGAGGTGCGCATTCATTATCGCCCGATATTTTTCGTGCACCCCTACATAAAATGATGGTGCTATTTAGTATTTGTAAAATAAATTAATAAATTATAAATTTGTATTAATTTTATATTATATAGCACTTGAAAAAACTCTGACCACTTTCTCTCACCTGGTAGAAGGCATTGATCTCTTTCCCATTGGCTGTAAAGGTCATCAGTCCTGTGTCCAGGTCCACCAAGCAGCCAATCACAAAATCCTCCTGGCTGATGCGTGTTTGCTGTGAGCTGCTGAACTCTCCTCCCCAAACCATGTAGCAATTGCTGCGTTTTACACTGAGGAAAGCAGAGTAAAGTGATATGAAATGGCTTAAGTTAAGCCTGGGTCATTGCTCATGTATGCCTATTCTGGTGGAAAATGTACGGAAGTATGTAGCAGCATGAATGGTCTTACCTGTCATGAATGTTGCCTTTATCGTCCCCAACAGTAACGGTTACATTTCTGACTTTACCCAGATCAAAATGTGGGTCATACTGGTGGTAGTCAGGAGTAACCCACCCTACCCATACTCCACTGGGCTCCTGTCCGGCAAACACCCGGACTGAATAATAATACTGGTGGAAAGAAAATAAGCTTTTATTATACATGACAACATTGACAAGGATCAAAGCATTATTTAAAAGAATTCTGCAAGTGATGCAAAGATATTTAGTAAGCAAAAGATTATAAAATTTCATCCATACAGTCGTTGTGTTAGAGATAATTTCAGTATCGTCTCGATCATCTGGGACAACATCCTCCATCAGACGAGGCACTGCTGGAACCACTGGTGGTGGGGCAATAAATGCTGCCTTTTTTGCCATAGAAAAAAACCTGGAAATCACGGATACTTTGTCATTTCATAAACAAGAGAGAGAATTACAAATCTCTCATTGACTTTATATTCTCTCACCCTCTCTTTTTGCTCTTCTCTGTGGTGGTGTCTTTCTCATTCTCGCCCTCTTTGTTGCCAGGAAGCTCTTTAGGGACAGATGGCTCTTTTTCTTTCTCGTCTTGCTCCTTACGAGTGGCTGATTTCTTCAGGAGCTCAAATTCAGATTCAGGGTCCACCTCAAGGGCCTCATCCTCAGGGATAGTGAGGGTTCGGGTGAGGGGGGAAGCTCCCACTGGCACTTTGAAGGTTTCATGGAATTCGATTGGCATGCTGAGTCTAAAGAACAGAAGGTCTGTGTTGGCATTCTGAGACCCAAATGTCCTATGGTTCAGTTTCAGACAAGGGGCGCTATCCACTGTTCCATCCACACGGTAAACCTGTTGGAGCAATTAAAGACAAGTGTCAGAGACAGTGTTATTTTTAGCTTTTTTAGCGTATATTAATACTTGGAAGAATATTTAATATGTTCATTTTTCATTTTAAATTTTGTTTAAGTTATAGTAATTGTCATGTATTATTATTATTTTTTATATATCCAATTTAGCTTTTTATTTCGATTTCTGTTTCAGGTTTAATCACTTTAGTACTTTATCTTATTTCAGTTATTTGCAATATTATCCACAACATTTTTGATTTTCATTAAAGATTTTCATCTAATTTTCATAATTTATTTTATTTCAGCTTTGATTTAATGAATGAAGATGATTTTTAATAGTTTTAGTTTAATTTAACATCACTTGATTGAGAAAAGGAAAGACCTGCAGCTGAGATTCACATTAATTAATAAGGCATTTTCAGAGCGTTTTTACCTCAATATGAGGATGGTCTGTTGGCACAGGCACAAACTGGGGCAAGCTCTTGCTGAACCACATGGTAATATCTCTCTTCATGTTGATGGCAAAAGGCTCAAAACCTTCCTGCAGGCCGCAGATTGTGAAGTAACGCAGGCTGCTCACATTCTGCCCAAGGTTAATACGGCCAACCTGAGACAGCCCCAGACTGCACACAGGGATGAAGCCTGCTCAGGAGAACAACGGACATATTAGTAGATGTCACAGCAACTAATGTCTCAATCTTATTCCTCTTCATGACTCTCACCTTCTCCGATATCAATGTCTTTGAAGGCCATCTCAGACCCAGAGTCACTAATAAGCATTTCTCCATTCAGAGTAAACATGATGATCTGCTCCGTCAGGTCAATCATGCAGCCCACCGTGTCACCAGACTGCCATTGCCGGCCAAACGGCTCATTTCCTATATGCCAACGCTGAGCCTAGGGTTCAAAATCAGATATATTATATTATACAGTACTCTTCAGTTTAATTTTTAAAGATATTTATATTTTACTCTACATTAAATTGGTCAAAAGTGACAGTAAAAACATTAGGTGCAATTAACAACAGTAGAAAGTTCTTAAAACAAAGAAGCCCCTAAGAATGCTAAATTTTTCCATTAAAGTACCTTGAACCCATTGAAGACATAGGCCAGGTCATCTGACCCCAAATCTCTGTCAGCATGGACGCTTGGTCTTGCCCACCCAACTCTCATCTCTCCCAATGTAACCGCCTCAAACTCAAAGTACCATTTGCCTTGGGTTACAGCGTAGGATTTCTCTGCCCTGAACACACGGATCTTATCACTCCGACCACTGCCAGCCCCATGGCCACCTAAAATAGAGACTAATAGTTTACAAATACAAAATTCATTGTATGATTTTAAGTTCCCTTCGAAGAGGTTGATTTGGTAAATGACTAGATGGACAGACTCACTGCTCTCCTGGTCAGGTGGCTCAATATTGTAGCCATAGCCAATCAGAGTGCGTACAGCGGCACATACACAGTCACGATTGGTCTTTTTCGTCTTTTCATCCAGTAGATTGTACGGCACAAGACGGGGGTTGCGCTTGTTCACAATGTCCTAAAACAAATCAGAAACAGATGCAGCAATTCCTACAGTGAAGATCATGTATTAAAATGCTAACCTCATGAAAAAATCTAGATTTATAATTATTATTGTATATCTTAACATTTTCAAAAGATTTTAGGAAAGAGTATTTCTGTCAGAAAATTGTTAAATACGAGTTCCGAAGAACAAAAACAAGAAAAAAAATCTGAAAAATGGAAACTCTGAAAAAAGACTTGTAAAGGATAAACCATGCTCTAGATGCATTTGTGCTTTTCCTTATTTTTGTCATTTGTTATATTTTGTTGCTCCTGAAAAAAGCGTGCAGCCCTACCTGAATAATGCTGTAAGTCCATCCTTGATGAACACGGTCTCGAGCCCAGACGTTGTGTCCATTTTCAGCCAGTCTTTCCACAAGTGTGTTCTGATTCGGTGTCAGTTTTACATGGTTGAGGTCCAGAGGAGCAGGTTTGTATCCATTACTTTGCATATATCTAAGAATTAAAAAAAAAAAAAAAGTAATTTAAGTTTAGAATTTATTTTTTTTTTTTTTTATACATGTTTAGTACTGTTCAAAAGTTTGAATTTCGGTAAGTATCTTATGCTCATAGAGGCTGATTTTTTTTTTCAATCAAAAACTACTGTGAAACATTATTACAATTAAATATAACTTTTAAATTCTTAAATTTAATTAATTCCTGTGATTCCAAAGCTGAATTTTCAATTCTTCAGTGTCACATGATCTTTCAGAAATCATTCTAATATGCTGATTTGATGTTGAAAACAGCCATACTGTTTAATACCTTTGCAGAAACAGATTTTTTTTCAGGATTCTTTGATGAATAATAAAATAATTTAACTGAAACAATTTTCTAAAACAATGTAATAGTCCTACCTTTTTGATTTTGATAACATTTAACAATCTTGCTGTAATATTAAAGGATTTATTTCTTTCAAAAAAATAATAATGTATTTAATTATACATTTTTGAGCAAAAGCAATTGAGACTTCATTAATCATATTCATGATTAGTGGTTATCAGAATATTCTCTAGTACTGACGTTTTAGGAAGTTTGATTTTCTTCAAGTTCTCCTCTGCTTTTTCGTCACCCATTCCAACGTGACATCCTAAAGCCAGAAGAGTCCTATACAACACAGAGAAACAGGGATTAATTAACCAGACAGAAACAAACATGTCAAATCTCAGTATTTCACTCACTTCAGTGTCTCTCCGGACATTGCCAAGTTGTAGTTCTTCTCAGGCTCTGGGAGGCTCTGGAAATCCACTAGACATGGATGCAGCTTTTTGTTGTCATCACGAAACTAAAAGAGTGTAGACAGCAGAATGACAGTATTGAGTTACTGACTTCATACAGAGACAAATCGACAAAAAGACACATTATTTATATATTAAATATATTTATTGTGCACATAGTATTTTAATGATATATTTATCTTATGTAGTCATAGACTGACCGGTCCATAGGTCCAGCCCTGCTCAATTCGAGTGACGGCCCATAGCTCATGGCTGTTCTCAGCCAGTCTCTCTCTAATCCGCTCTAGATGAGGAGGAAGCACAATCTGCAGAAATAATTTAGATACCAAAATCAGTAGATCTCACTTTATTAATATATTTATTTAGCTACATTTTATGAAATCCTACCTGCACAGTGTCCACCGGGCAAGGGGTGAAGGCAGTGTGGGAAAGAGACTGGGTCGGACCCAAAAGGTTCCGGACCCCATCGAAGTCATGCTTGTACTCTTTAATGGGCTCAATATGCAGTTTATCTCTGGGCAGAACTGCCTCATAGCATGGGGCGTAACCAGGAGGAGGAAGGAATTTAAAGTCTCCATGCCGTCCACCAAGTAGAAACCGAACTCTGTGGAACACATTTTTGAATTTGTCCCATTAAGTCAGGTCTAATTCTGCTCTCTGAGGTCCACTTTCCTGCTGAGTTTAGCAGCATCTCACATGCCTGGAAGTTTCTAGTGATCCTAACGACTCTGATTAGCTGGTTCAACAGTGTTTAATAAAGGCTAGAGCTAAACTCTTCTGGATAGCGGCCCTCCAAGAACAGAACTTGAGATTCAAAGTTAACATTGTTGTGTTGAAATTAAAAGCTTGGCTCTTACTTGATCCCAGCTGAGAAGCTGACCGCAGGGAAAAAGAGACCGTCCAGGTTAAAGTTCTCGAACATGCCTTGAACGGGATGTCCATTGATCCGGAAGGAGATGCTAGGAACGCTCAGATCCAAACAGCAGCTCACCACATCTCCAGCCGCGAGAATGTGTGGATTTGATGAGGCCACCTGACGAAGTACACGACCTGACGAGAGCATAATGTTCTAGATGACCGCAGTGGGATATCAGTGTGCTGGCACAGATGAAGGAGGGTAATCCTCACCTGTCCACAGATGTAGCCCATCAAAGCCATATGAGTAAAGATCATCTCCAACTCCATTGCTTCCCCATCCCTCTCCTCCTCCAGGGTAAGGGCTGTAACCCTCGGTCAAAGCCCAGCCAACACGAAGGTGACATGGCTGAGCAGTCAAGAATGACTCCACATGGTCTACAATTAACTCGTAGTACCACTTCTTATATTGTGTAGAGCCTTCACATGTGCCCAGAAAATGTTGGGTCTCATACTGCAAAACATCAAACATGAGCTCCAGATGCCAAACAAACTAATCTACATAGCTCTTTTACGATGTATTATTTGGTTTGTAGTCAGACCTGGTGACATAATTGATGATGTTGGTCTGCAGGAGGAGATCACGCCCTGGAAGCAGATTCTCAGTGATCAGATTCTGATTGGACCTCACGGCAACACCATTACACACGCATAAAGAGCAGAGGACATCTAGAACCTACAATGAAAAGTCACAACAGAGCAGATACGACTGAAGGATGCAGTCCAGAAAAGTTTCAATCTTGATTACGAAGAGAGATCAACCTTGTGATTGCGTCCATGTTTGTCCAAAAGTGCAATGATAGATTTGATGTGGTTCTCCTGGATGATGTTGAGCACCTCAGGGCTTTCAATAAGGATACAATACAGCACCTCCAGAATGCCTGCCAGTTAAAATATGCACATTTACACAACCGTTTAAAAGACATTTTTAAGAAAAAAATATTTTCAATCAGGAAGGACACATTATATTGATCCAGTGTTAAAGTACAGACATTCTATATCAAATAAAGGTTTTTGAACTTTCTATTTATCAAAGAATCATAAAAAAGCTTTTAAATAAATCTCAACGGCCTCTGTTTTTAAATCAATTATGGCTTCCTACCTGAGGATGCCTCTAAACGGTCCAGTTTGCTGACCAACCAGTCAAGATTATCACAAAACAAAGCACAGTTTGACCTGTTTCCTCTGATCAGAGATGCTATAGGAGAAAAAAAAAAGTAAGGGCTTTGCATTTTTCTAAAAACACTGAAAACAGTGTGGCTAAGCATGCATTCCATGTTATAATCATTAGTAGACACAACCATACCCAACAGCTCATAAAATAAGTTGACTATCTCTTTCCAGTACTCTGCTGCTTCCTCCCCGGCAAATTCTGAGAAGTGGGCTGAAGTGTTGTAGACATTCAGCCGATCAACACAGTCCAATACAAGACTGATCATGCCCTGTGCAACAAAGCAGACCTTGGTAACTATGTGCGTATGCTTTTGTAAATGTTAAAGACAATATAGGATTTAGTGTAAATGAAATTATACAGTATATATTTGCCAGCATGTCTAACCTCCTCTTGGAATAGATTCTGTCGGTTCCTTAAGGAGCGCAGTTTGGTCTGCTTCTCTTCATGTTCCAGCTCCTCCTCTGGAGGTCGGAAATAGAAAATGAGATCCTGCAAGGACAGAACCACGGCATCTAGAGGCAAAGACGGAGGTGATGTGCCTGGAGATTTACTCTTCCCTCTCAGAGAGTCCAGACCCCTGTCAGACAACACAAATTAACAAATACATATTTATATTTAGCCTTGATTTAAAAAAAACAATTTTTCAGCACAAGCCTATCTATCTGGTCTCCAAGTCTGGCTAAGCTGGTCTGTTTTGGTGGTGTTTGGGTACTTTTTTTCTTTCATCCTAGAAGACCAGACTAAACCACTATAAGCTGGTTTAAGAAAGGATTTTTCTTACTTAATGAACTGAGTGAAAAGTCCTGTTGTGCTATAGATCATTCTAGCAGCCTGGGATTCTGCTGTTTGAGAACGCGCTACAGTCAGAGCATCATCCATGTGACCCTCCTGATGAAGTATAGCCTAAGAAAAAGAAGCACACATGTTAGCACTGGTGAAATCTCCGAATTGTGCAGTCTTAGGCCTGACTAGAGTGAATTTACATTGCTGTTTTTCTGTTTTGGAAAAGAGTCTCTTATGATCTCCAAGAATGCATTTATTTAATACAGTAAAACAGCAATAATGTGATTAATATTTGTACCTTCCTTTTCAATGGCCCCAGCCGAGCAGATTTGGCATCCACCGAGGCATAAGTAAGCCATAAGCTGGTAGAGACATGCTGCACAAAGCACATGGACTCTCCATACTTGATCTCTGGGATCCCCATTCCCTCCACATCACGTTTCTGAGCCACCTCCGTCTTCTCCTACTCATTCACATGATGTTTGATGTCAAAGATTGATAGAAAATATTTTCAAAAGGCCAGCCTCCCAGAGACTAAGGTATGAAGCTGAGAGCGGTATACAAACCTTTGAAGCACGAAAGCAGAAAGCGGAGTTCTTTGTATTGGCTTTTTCCGCATCCACAAGCAGGAGTCCTTTCTCTTCATCCAGACACAGATACCTGCCTGTGGTGATGTGACGCACTCTGAAGGACTGACCCCACTTCATGTGGCTACCACTCCACCTGTGTACAGGTTGAACATCAGCTCAAAGAAAGAAAGAAAAAAAGTATATTTTTGTTAAGGCTCTTGATGTATACAAATAGCACCAACCCAATGCGAAGAGGCTCCAGCCTCCACAGAGATCTGGCGTGGCTGCACACGGCTCCACCTTCATAGTGTGCATTTCTGAAAAATCATGAAAAACAAGAAACGATTGACTGTGATGCATGTTTTCACTGAAAAAAAATACATTAAATTGTTTACATTACATTAGCGTATGGTTTTATATCTCACCGTCTCTGGTCATCGCCCTGGTCAGCAGCAGGAATTGTTAAACATTCATCCATGTGCCCGTGGAAAAGACGCAAAACATGCCCTCCTGTCAGATACCCTGCACAAAGGGAACATCACAAAATAATGCATTACATTTGTTGTAAATACAATGAAATTGGTAATCTCCGTAATGCATATCAATATTAGTTGCTTACCCTCTGCCAGCTCACATCCAGAACAGACTGGGTTCATGTTCCAAAGAGTTTGCATAAAAGAAGCATCCACCATGAGGTCTCCACTGGCATAGGAAAGGTGCTGTTGATGGGACAAATTTTTAAAGGTAAACTAAAAGTGAGACTGTGCTGACTACATACAGTGGAGATGAGCATTACCAGATATCTTTCAGAAGACACGCTAACCAGGATGAGATCATCGCCCACCCTGACCTTTTCACCCTCTGACCTCTGCTTGGATGCAGGGTGAATGGTCCACCAACATGCCTCGCCTAAATGAAGATATGGACCTCTTTTAATCAGAGTTCCCTTTTGTATATTTACAAGTACATTTGTGATAATGATCCACCAGAAATCAGACACCTGTCGACTCCTCACGCAAGCCCACGTCAAAGGCCAGCTTGTCTGTGAGGGACCTTGATGTCGTCAAACAGCTGAGGTACTGCGTCATGCAAAGAGATGTCAATGAGTAAAAACAGACAGGCTGAATGACTCTTTCACTGTAGTGATGATCTAGTAATGTATATGTGTATTCAGATTTGACCCACCATGCTAGAGTGAGTGTGTCGGAGCAGGATTGCGTGGCCATACAACAGCGTGCGGTGGCCTCCTCCTTGTGAAGACTTGGAAGAAGGTGGAAAAACATGATTATATACAATTCAAAAAATGTATAAACATCTATATGCCTCTCTGTTGTTACTTTTCAAACTCCAACAAGACCAGTTTTTTGACACACTAATAAACAAAAGATTAATAAAACATTAAGGTGAGTAAAGACAAGGACACTCTGACAGTGTTTAGCATCACAATGACTATGCGGCTATATTAGAAACACAGCAATAAGAATAAGCTAAATTCAAAGAACATTTCGAGGCACAAAGAGAAACCTACCCATTTATCCAAATCGACTGCCTAAAACAGGCAAAAGAAGAGGAGGACTCAAACATTTTAAGGTTACAAATATGTACACTTTTATGGAGAAGCCTCATGCTGTTTCAAACTTAAATGAACTTTTTTTTGTAGGTGACTGAGACTTGAAGTACGTGCTCTGAACCGACCTCATTAAGCTCAGTTGTGTTAGCCAGCATCTCCTGTAGGGCCCGCACAGATAAGGACTGCTCCAGAATAAAGCAGCATATCGCCAGATCAGGAGGAACATTCTAGAATGGCAAGAAAGAAGTGTACAGGAAAACTGGCAATCCAAAGCCTTATACAATATTTAATAAATTCTGAATGAGATCGATGAAAAGCAAACCTGGGCATTGGATGTAGTTTCCAGAAAACACAGGCGATTCCCAAAACCCTCACAGGACAGACAGAGTTTGATCTGCTCCTTTAAGATAGTAGCAGTGCACTGTAGAACCACCTGGTCATCCTACAAAGAAAATGGATGCAAAGAAATAATTCTTAGGATTAAATATATAAATAAATAAGCCTAAATATTTTAGAATATTTAAAAAGCAAAAGAAATTGAACTTTCAACTTTGTGTTCTAGACAATATTGTTTTTTTGATGCATTTTGTGATATCAAAACTACTGGCAATAAATATCTCAATTCTATTGCTGATTTGGAATCCAATCTGATGTCTGTTAAGATGTTAACACTTCCTGAAATACTGCTTTAGACGAGTCATCAGTGTTTTCTTTGTAACAGTATGTTCATAGCACATGCTGCTGCTAAATAACATGACATTTGTAGCCTTGATCAGGGCAGCATGCATCTAATCCTGAATGTGGCTCAGGTTACAGCCTAAACACTTGAGGAGGCCTAGATGAGGGCCTGTTTGAAATTCGAAATTAAAATTTTGCCTTAATATATTTAACCTCTATGAGAAAGTGAAATTATTGTTCTTAGTAGAACATCGTGATAAAGCCTGTGGTAGTGCTACTCATTTTTATGTGCAGCACCCGCCGTCTGTAACTCTATTCCCATATAAGGTGACCTCAAAAGTCTTGATTTGATAGACAGCCTCATAATTGCTCCACTGATTCAGTTCAAATTATATGATGTGTTGTACAAATATGTCATGTTTATGCAATTTCTATTGTCAGCATTTCATTATAAAGATGTAATGTAAGAATGCCTTTTTAAAGAAATTGGGGCAGGTCATGTCCTTGACAGATTAGTGACGGTGTATTATGTATGTAAGTGTGTCATCTGCTGAGATATTCCAGGGCTGGAATGTAAGCCAGTGGGCCGTGAAAAACCCTGTCCACACTGACACATGCTGCTAGCAACCTGAGACCCAGCACTTCACAATATGGTCATTGTGAGAACACAAAAATAATAATTATTATTTTTGAATTGAATAAATGTCAGAATATGTATTTATACTGGGTGAAAGGGGAAATGCATTTTCAAGTGAATAAGAGTTTATCTCATTTACATCATCCAATTAAAATGTAACCTATTTAAACCTGTTGATGGAAATATATTAAGGTTAAAAAATTTTGGGTCAGGTTTTTTTCAATAATTATTAATACTTTAATTCAGCAAGGTTGTATTAAATAGTTTAAAATGACAATAAAGGCTTTTATACGATCACAAAAGATTTCCTTTTAAAATAAATAATATTCCTTTGAATTTTCAAATTCAAAGTTTTCTGGAAAATAAATAAATAATAATAAGCCGTTTTCAAAATCTTAAGTAGGAAATTTGCATATTAGAATGATTTCTGAAGATTCATGTGACACTGAAGACTGCATACATTTTTACAACAGTATTTATTTATTTAGGTTTTTACATTTATGGGAATTCGTAAATTTTTAGATATTATAAAGTTACTTAAAAGTACTCAATGTAGTCAATTAACATGAAGTCACAAAAATCTACATCTATAAAGAAAAAGATTTAGAACACTTTTTTTTTTTTTTTATCATGTCACTTTTTGAACATTAGCCATGCTATGTAATTACATTAACACAAACATTAAATTCTTTTTCCATCAGCTTTCTCCTCTACTTGTCTCTCCTGGCCTCCTCCTCATTCCCGGTCCCTCTATTTCAGGCTATAGCACCTGCTACATGCAATTTTCCCGAGCCAGAATACATCACGACATATCAACCGACAGTGCTGACTGGAAACTGAGCCACGAACAAATGTCTGTTCATTAACGACAGTCAAAAGATCATTAGCACAGAGTCTAAAGGAGAGAATGGCCATCTGACTCCTGTTGAACAATCACTCCAGAATAAAACTTTAAATGAAAAAATGTTCTGAATCCTGAAATACATATACCAGTCAAAAGTTCGGACACACCTGCACAGTTTAGAATAATAGTAAAATCATATAACTATTTTCTTTCACCATCAATTACAACTTGTTTTTAACACGATTAAAAAAAATTGACTTTTTATCACAAGAATCACATACAAGTCATATTTTTCTACAAAACTTAATTTAAAAGAATTTCAGATCATGACAAACAAATAAAAATGGTCTCCAAACTTTTGACTGGTAGTGTAGTTTCTCCACTTAACGGTTAAATTATGTTCTTGAAATGTTCCGGTTAATCAAACAAAGCACTAAATATGAACCGAAAAGCTCTAGAGGCTGTCATAAAAGTAGAAGGACATGTAACAGACTTTTTAAATAGACTGAAACAAACAGGTGTTGGTTAAGGGACAAGCCCAGAAAGCTGCTAATGCCATCTCTGTATATAGACTATAGTGCACACAGACAGCAGCATTTCAAACAACAGTAGAACAGCACTAGTTATCTCGATCTATGATGAATTCCATACTGTTTTTAAAATCTTTCAGTGCATCAATGACAGGATAGTTTTAGCTCTGGCAAGAACAACTAATAACATGCTCATGTTGACATAACCCCAACACAACCAGGTCAGGCATGTACAACACTAAGGTCAAGGATGGGCTCCTCTCTCCACAGAAGTGTGACAATATACAGTAGAGTGCAACCATATATTATAGCAGCAACGGACCGCATACTTACATCCTAAATTCATATACAGTATTCACCCTGCGTATTTAGTCTACAGTCTAGATTTATATTTTAGTCTTGGCAGTATGTTGCCTTCTTGATTCTTTCGGTGAACAGTGTAAAATCCTGTTTCAAGAGTGACAATCTAACCTCTGCACTGGACCTTGTATAAACAGACAACAAAGACTCACACCTGGTCATGCCACTCCACATTCATCCAAAAACATCCATAAAAATGGCATGAGAAAAGCTGTCAAAATGTGGTCAACTTAATATAAAAAGCGTTTTGTTCAAGATTTCCACACTTCAAACAAGGATTTCTTATGATTTACATTCATTCACAATATTTCTAAAGTGTAATATACTGTGTATTATATAAAATGTATAATCACATTCTTACTATAAGGTATAGTTATGCAAATTAATCAGAGGTATGGTATGGCATTGTCAAGAATAACTCACTGTTCGTAAGAACTGGATTTCCTCCTCTCCCTCTGCTCCTTCTGCCATGGTGCAGAAGATCTACTAGCCGTACAGATGTCAGGATGGTGGTCCCTTCTCTTTCCTTCTTCCACTCAAGACGACAGATTGCCGGTTTGTGTGGGAGTACTGGGAGTCATCGGCTCTGATGAAGGTGGTTCAGAGAGATTGACAGGGAGCTCCACTTTCTTTAGTTTCCCCTCACTGCTCCGCATTAAAGGGGAGGAGCACCAGCCTCATTAAACGAAGATATCACTTTGTTTGGTTTGGCTACTTCGTAATAAATTATACTGTTGTTAATATCTTTTTATGACAACAGGGACTGAAGCTTTTATTTAATGAGTGACAATGAACCTTCCTTTTTAATGCCTTCTCTGAACTTGATCGGTGCTTGAGATACAAAAATTAAATGACAAAGTAAAAGTACCTCAGCTTGTAAAAAGTACTCAATATTTTGTTATATAGTTTCTAAGAGAAAATTTAATAAACTGATCTTCTATAAAAACAACAAAAAAATTTAACTACTGAAATTGATTTTATTAAGAACAAAGAAAATTTGTGACAGCTCACAAACATAAAAACACAAATAAAAGCATTGTTTCCATAAAATAATAAATGATTATACAATCCAATGTCAGATCCCAGTCATTGGGAACTAATATTTAACCAATAAAAATTTTAAGAACCGTTTAAAGTGGTAACGGGTTCCAAGCAGACATTCGCACCTCATGTGAGGGCCAGCGGGGAGAGTCTCTGTAGTGCCTCCTTGCGGTCACATGCCTGAACTGAAAGGCTGGAGGGGAGAGATCGCAAGGTGACCGGTTACATGTGTCATTTTCAGAAATCACACCAACATATGACAAAGGAGCAAAATTTGGAAACACAAATGGAGGACTGGCATTCAGCCATGAGGCAGTTTCCTTTTCACTTCCATTTAGAGGAGAGACTTGATCCGTTTTAAAGTCTTCGACTGAGCTTGTGTCTTCAAAGGGTTTCAACGGCACCGTCTGCTCGAAGGACATTGGAGACGCAAGATCAGGTTTAAGAATTTCTTCAGGAACACTTGAATCTTGATGACCGTCTTTACCATGACCACCAATGTGGCACTTCTGAGCCAATAGTTTATGAAGGTCAAGTTCCTCGACATCCAGCTCTGTTTGCTTGCAGGGAAACTGATTTTTAGTTTTGTCTCTTGTGGGCAAACCTGGATCTTGGTTTGGATTCTCCAACGAGCTCAGAGAATTCACATCCACATCTTTGTCATGGAACGTTAGGGTAATATTGTGACATGTTGCACACCTCTTGATGTTTAAAATCAATAATCGGCTCATGATCGAATGACTCCACACCTGAATCAGGGCTAGCATTGTGGTATACCTATAAAAGCCTGATTTACTGGTGGAGATCCCAC